>NC_057806.1:395942154-395970152 GCF_018294505.1 Triticum aestivum | reverse complement strand
GGACGGTGTGATCTAAGATGCTCTGGTGCTGTGGAGTTAGTCGTTTTTGCGGGAGGGGGAGAGGAAATGGGGGTGTCGTGTAGTGGGGGAATCGGAAGTTACCAAAGCAGCCCCGATCTATCATGTAAATGAGGGCGGTATTGTAACTGTTGGTCTCCGTGCACCAAGGACAAAAGGGGGATTTCGCATGCTAAAGACTAAGGTGGCGGAATTTTTAGAAGGAGGCGGGAGATTTTGCCACCCGCGGGATCGTTCGTATCCAGTTTCAACTAATTTTGGACCGTGCTAGCGGGAAGGTCATGCTAGACTATGTACGGGGCACGCGTCAGCAGTTAATAACTGGTGTGAAGTCCACCCCAGAAAAAAGACAATAACTCGGGATGATGTGCCGATAACTTGGACGTTCACACGGGCGTGGCAAATCATACGGGTGTAGTGGCGCGCTCACAAAAAAGGGATCAAACGCTCAGCCTATGTATTTCTCGTGTAAATAGATAATTTAGTGCCATTGGTTATTTACTTTAAACATAATGCATTGACGTGTTAGTGTAGATGCGCACAAAAAGAAATGGATATTGCAGTCAGCTACTTAAAAGTGTTACCTCATATGATTACATAGCCTCCATTTCATAAATTGCATACCCGTTGAATTCATATATGAATATTACATATATTACTTCAAAATAGAAACTTAAATCATCCAAGATTAATGAATTTGAATGCAAGAGTAACAATGGTGCATGTTCATGATAGCTACATTGGTTGTTTGAAGAAACATCACTATAACTTTGGCATGCACAACTAAAAAGGCTTATTTAAATAGAAAAATGTGATATGTGAGTGTCCAATCTTTATAGCGTTGAATCGATATTGTACCTTTGGCCACGATACGAAGTAGATATTGACTTATGTTCAAGCGATGCACATCCACGATCGCTAGATAGTGATACGTGAATGAATTGTGCAATCTCTCTCACACGCATACATATCTCATTTCCCTGTGGGCATCGGAATCACACACGCGCACTTCGTGTATTTCTCTCCCTCCGCCAGGGTTAAATTTGTCTTTCTACCCCGTCCTACAAGTCTCTCACACAGAAACACACACGCTCTCTATGTCTAACACGCCCACCCCTTTAATTCCGCCCACCCACAACCACAAATGTTTCTCACACATATGCTATCTACCTATCCCTTAATATAGTGTCAGGACCCCGACTCGATGTCACATCGATCTAGCTGGTAACACCTCATATCACTTTGCGGCCTCATGCACGGTATCCCCACGGGTGTCGTCTTACCTTTTCCCGGGACCGTTTGCGCCTTTTGGCTCACGTATATGATAGTGCCGCTAGCATCCATATGATAAAGAGCCCGGGCTGACATGACTAGTCGTAAACCCAAAGTGGCACAGACTTACAGGGACAGGCATCCATGACCCAGCTTCGAACGTGTCGGTCATCAGCAAGTGGGTCCGGGCTGTAGCACTGGGCTAACAGGACTCCGGTAAACCGGGCTGTAGCGGGCTAACAGGACTCCGGTACTCAAAGCGTGACATTTCCCCGAAGGGACAGACACAGGAACGAAGAAGGACACATGCCGGCCAGCCTAAGTGTTCCAGAGCAGTAGCAAGCTACCATGGCTCAGCGGTAACACTAGGAGACATTTCCCGGTAAGAGAGGCTACTAAAGATAAACAACTAGATAGTCAGATCCCACACATACCAAGCATTTCAATCATACACACACTATGCTCGATATGTGCAAATACAACGAAGCATCACAACATGACTCTATGACACAAGTACTTTATTTAAGGCTCAGTGAGCCATACATAACATACACAAAGGTACGGGTCTCACGACCCCACATACAAGTCATACAGTCATACAAACCAGCAGCGGAAGTAACTTGTCTGAGTACAGACAACTAGTAAAATAAAAGAGGCTTGGAAAGCCTAGCTATACTACGTGGTCCTTCACAAGCTCAGGGTCACCACCTGGGTCTTTAGCCTACTCGTTGATGTCAACGTCTACATAGAACCCATCAGAAGGGGTTGCAGCGTCTTCTGTAAAAATGTAGATTATAGCAACATGAGTACAAAGGTACTCAGCAAGACTTACATCAGATCCTACATACATGCATAGTATCAAGAAGGGTTGGTGGAGTTATTGCAGCAAGCCAGCTTTGACTCTTGGCTAGGCTAACCTACGATACTCTAACTGAAATGATTTTTGCGCACACGAGTCCACTACTCACCAATTCAATACACTACCGAGGATCCGCCTCCGTCTTCCTACGGAAGAGCCATCCTCGGCACTCACACTTATCTTGAGGCTTTTAGTAGTTTCCATTTACTTGTCTATGAACTGTATAGGCAACCAAGTAGTCCTTTACCGCGGACGCGGCTATTCGAATAGATCATGTTAACCCTGCAGGGGGTACTTCTTCATACACGCTCTCACCACTTACCGTCGTTTACACGACATGTACTCGGCAACCTTCAAGCGGAAGCCCAACGTGGGTGTCGGCCACGACCTACCTAATCACCTAAGCCTCCAGTCCAGGTTTATCGCCTATCCAGGTTCCATCCGCAGGGAGTCCGGCCGAGGTTTCCCATACGGCCCCGAACGATGTGAACAGGGTTCCCGAGATACCTAACGGGTATTCGGTACACCCGGCCACGTACCTACCGCATCACAGCCCACCCCTACGGTCAGCGCTGTCCACGGCCTCCAGTAGGCTACAAACACCAGAAACTACTTGCAACTCCTGTACGGAGAACTAGGGTGAATAAGAAGCCGAGAGGGTCCATTGGTTTCGGGCCCAATGCATGGTAGTAGCTGATTCTTAAATCACACATACAGATCTCAGTGCTTAAGGTCGGCTTCAATGAAACAACCCACCATGTACTCCTACATGGCCTTTCATCGATACCTTTACCAAATCGTGTTCACCACACCACTCCCATTACCGACATAATCATTTCACTCCAGCCCATCACCCAGATGAACCAGACCTGACACGACTCTAAGCATAGCAGGCATAGCAAGGTAGGAACAACACATACATATGGCTCAAGCAACTCCTACACATGCTAGTGGGTTTCATCTAGTTACTGTGGCAATGACAGGTCATGCAGAGGAAATGGGTTCAACTACCGTAGCACACAGCAGTTTGAATCGCGTTGTCTTAATGCAGTAAAAGAGAGCAGGAGCGAGAACATGGGATTGTATCGATATGATCAAATGGTTGGTTGCTTGCCTGATGGTTCGATGCACTGATACGGTTCTTTGTTAGGGTAATCACGGTACTCCTCGGGGACAGAACCTGCCGCAGAGAGCACCGATACACAAACATCACCAAACAATGTGCAACAATATGATGCATGCATGAAACATGGCAATATGAGTGTATTGGGCTAATGCAACTAAAACCAGAAGGGTTTGAACAAATTTGAATCAAGGATTCAAATTTCAAATTCAAATATGGCCTTTTAAAGTGCTTTTCCTTGTTCTGCTTAAAACATCAATTTAACTTGTTTGATCATGCATGAAAATAGTACAGATGGATAGATTGGATTTTTCTGATCATTTTTCATATATGATTTGTCCAATTTGGAGTTACAGAATAAAAGTTATGAATTTTTGAAGTTTAAATAATATTCTGGAATTTCCTGATTTAAATTAAATCCAGAAATTATAATTATTGCGCCAGCATGACGTCAACATGACGTCAGTGGTCAACTGCGGCTGGCTGGAGTCAAACCTGACGTGTGGGGGCCACACGTCAGTGACAGGGGGGGTTTAACAGGTTAAATTAATTCTAATTACTAATTAGTGGCGCTGGGGCCCACTGGTCAGTGTCAGGGGTTAACTAACAGTGGTTAGCGCTAATCTAACCATCTGACCGACAGGGCCCACGCGTCAGTGACCCTGGGGGTCAAACCTCAGGTCGGACAGGTCAAACCCCACCGGCGACATGACGCCGGCGAGGCCCGAGACGGCGGCGAAAGTGCTTTTTGCCATTCCGGCAACCAAATGGACGGCGGAAGGCATCTACGTGTTGCTGAGGTTGAGCCGCGACTATTGGTGGTGGTGGTTGGGCTCGGGGTGGCCGGAGTTGACGGCGGCGAGCTCGGCTGCGGCTGCCGGAGTTCGGGTGCGGTCGGAATCGACGTTGCAGGGGGCTTGGGGAGGCGTTAGTGCGCGCTACGTGCTCCTAGTGAGGTGTGGAGCACGATGGTGTGCTCGGTTGGGTGCTACGGTGACCGTGGCCACGACGGCGACATCGCCGGCAGCGTGGAGCTCTCGGCCAAGGTGGGGCTAGGGCCTAGAGGTCGAAAGAGACCAGGGGAGAAGGGGGAAATGATCCGGGGGCTCACCGCGGGGCTGCAGAGGTGGTTAGCGGGCTCGGGGACGCGCTGGAGACGACGAATTCGACGGCACGATGATCGGAGCCCGAAGAGGGGAACGGCGACGTGGCGGCGATGCAGGGCTTCCAGGGAGCTGTGGAGCGGTGGGGAGGAAGAGGGAGTCGAGGCGGAGCTCCTGAGCTAGTCGGGGGAGCGAGGGGTGGCCGGAGATGGCTGCTATGGCGAACGGCGGCGACGGTGGTGTTCGGCCGTGTGAGAGAGAGAGCGAGGGAGAGGAGGGGAGAGCCGGGGGAGAGTGAGAGAGAGCAGGGGGGGATCGGGACGGCCTGCGGGAGTCGTCCACGCGGCGAGGAGCGCGTCGGCAAGCAGGAGGTGGCCGCGCGGCCGTGCGCGCGCGAGCATGTAGCAGCTTCGGGGCGAGGGGAGGAAGACGACGGAGAGCTGCAGTGGTGGGCTGGGCCGCTGCTGGCTGGGCCGGCCAGCTGGCTGGGCCGCACAGTGGAGGAGCCCAGGTAAGTTTCCCCCTTTTTATTTCTGTTTCTGTTTTATTTAATATATCTGCAACTTTGTTGAATTAAATAAAATACCTAGGCAAGTTCAAAAATCACCAAACTATTCCTGGCCCATAGTTGGATTATTTCCAACATGAAACATTTAGTTTGGAGATATTTGAGCATTTAAATATTTTATATTATTTTAAATGCCCAAATTCAAATATTTATGATTTAATTCAAAAACCCTAGGATGGCCTAGGAAAATGTGCACCATTTTTGGCAGAGGTTCTGAACCAAGACAAAAATGATGGGCATTTTAGAAGGGCATTTCAGGTTCATTGAAAAATTATTTTAGTAACCCTAGTTGGTTTCAGAGGGGACTGGGGGTTCTGTCATCCCCATTTCAAGTTTCTGATGAAAGAGTAAACATGATGCAACACTCTAATGCATGACTAGCTAGGTTGTGACAACTCACCCCCACTCAAAAGAATCTCGTCCCGAGATTTGGGTTCCTCCGGGAAGAAGGCGGGGTACTCGAGTCGAAGACGATCCTCCCTTTCCCAAGTTGCTTCATCCTCAGAATGGTGCGACCATTGAACCTTGAGAAACTTGATATTATGACGTCGGGTGGTACGTTCGGCCTGATCGAGGATACGAACGGGGTACTCTCGATATGTAAGATTATCTTGGAGATCAAGCGTTTCGTGGTCCACTTCACGGATAGGATCCGAGAAGCAACGCCTGAGTTGAGAAACGTGGAAGACATCGTGAACTCTGGAGAGGTGCGGAGGTAGTTCCAACTGGTAGGCAACTTCTCCTCGTTTGGCAAGAATGCGAAAAGGTCCAATGTAACGAGGAGCCAATTTGCCTTTGATACCGAAACGATGGGTTCCCTTCAGAGGGGTGACCCGAAGATAAGCCTTCTCGTCAACCTCGAAAGTCATAGCCTTATGTTTTCGGTCATATTGACTCTTTTGACGGGATTGGGCTGTTTTCAACTTTTCACGAACGATACGAACTTGTTCTTCTGCCTCCTGAATCATATCCGGGCCAAAGAATTGTCTTTCCCCGGTCTCTGACCAGTTAAGGGGTGTTCGACATCGTCGTCCATAGAGAACTTCAAAAGGGGCTTTACCCAAGCTAGATTGATAGCTGTTGTTGTAAGCGAATTCGGCAAACGGAAGGCACTTCTCCCAGTCCATTCCGAATGAGATAACAGAGGCTCGAAGCATGTCTTCTAGAATTTGGTTGACGCGTTCCACTTGACCACTCGACTGAGGGTGGAAAGCGGTGCTAAGGGAGAGACGGGTTCCCATAGCATTTTGGAAACTTTCCCAAAATCGAGAGGTGAAAAGACTTCCTCGATCCGAGTTAATTTCCAAAGGGACACCATGAAGGGACACTATTCGGGAGATGTATAAGTCTGCCAGTTGACTAGCGGTTATACTCTCTCGAACAGGTAGGAAATGGGCTACTTTGGAAAGACGATCGACCACGACGAAAATAGCATTATTCCCTCTCTTGGTCCTGGGAAAACCGGTAATGAAATCCATACCAATTTTATCCCATTTCCATTCAGGAATAGCTAAGGGTTGAAGGGTGCCAGCAGACCGTTGGTGCTCTGCTTTTACACGACGACAGACGTCGCAGTTAGCAATATACTGAGCAATTTCTCTCTTCATCCTAGTCCACCAGAACCTCTGGCGTAGGTCCTGATACATCTTAGTACTACCGGGATGAATAGTGAGAGGAGATTCATGAGCTTCCTTAAGGATTAATCGCCTTAGGTTGCGCACTTTGGGAACTACTAGTCGATTCCCGAAGTATACGACTCCTTGATCATTAATGGAGAAACAATTCGCAATTCCTTTCTGAATGTTCCTCTTGATGCGGGAGATTCCCGGATCTACCTTCTGTGCTTTGATAATTTGATCCGTAAGGGTAGGTTTTGCCACCATGGTGGAGAGAAAACCTTGAGGAACAATATGAAGGTTAAGCTTCCGAAATTCCTCGTGGAGAAGCGGTTGACTTTGTTGTAACATCAGGTTGTTACAATAAGATTTACGACTTAGCGCATCAGCCATGACGTTGGCTTTCCCTGGGGTGTAGGTTATTCCTAAGTCGAAGTCGGTGATCAATTCAACCCAACGTCTCTGCCTGAGATTCAAATCCGGTTGGGTGAAAATATACTTCAGACTTTGGTGATCAGTGAATATTTCGCAACGATTACCGAGGAGGTAATGTCGCCAGGTCTTAAGTGCATAGACTACGGCTGCAAGCTCTAGATCATGAGTAGGATAATTCTCCTCATGTGGGTGCAATTGCCGTGAAGCGTAGGCAATTACGTGTCGATCTTGCATGAGAATGCAACCTAGTCCTTGTCGCGAAGCGTCGCAGTAGATAACAAAGTCCTTGGAGAAGTCTGGCGGTACCAGTACGGGAGCAGAAGTCAGGCGTCTTTTCAGTTCCTGAAAGCTGTGCTCACATTGTGGAGTCCATTCGAACTTCTTATCTTTCTTGAGGAGTTCGGTTAGAGGTTTGGCAACTTTGGAGAAGTTCTCGACAAAGCGACGACAATAGCTCGCTAAGCCCAGAAAACTCCGAACTTGCTTGACCGATTCAGGTGGAGTCTAGTTAAGGACGGCTTGAACTCGCTCAGGGTTAACAGCAATACCTTTACCAGATATTACATGACCCAGATAGGTCACTTCTGACAACCAGAATTCACATTTAGAAAATTTGGCATAAAGGCGATGCTCTCGAAGTTTCTGCAACACTAGCCTTAGATGTTCGGCATGTTCTTCCTCGTTCTTGGAGTAGATGAGTATATCATCGAGGTAAACCACGACGAATTTATCCAAATACTCCATGAAGATTGAGTTCATTAACCGAGAAAAGGTGGCTGGAGCGTTGGTTAATCCGAAGGACATGACGGTGTACTCGTATTGGCCGTAACGAGTAACAAAGGCCATTTTAGGAATGTCCCCGTTTCTGATTTTGATTTGGTGGTAGCCCAACCTCAAATCCATCTTGGAGAAGACTGAGGATCCAGCGAGCTGATCGTACAGGTCGTTGATCCTGGGAAGCGGATATTTGTTCTTGATTGTGACCAAATTGACAGGTCAGTAATCTACAACCATCCGGTCCGTACCATCCTTCTTCTTGACGAATAGGACGGGGCAAGCCCACGGAGATGAGCTAGGTCGGATGAAACCCCTTTTCAAGGACTCATCGAGTTGTTTCTTAAGCTCGGCTAGTTCTAGGGGTGCCATCTTATAAGGTCTTCTAGCAATCGGAACGGTTCCTGGAATGAGGTCTATTACAAACTCAACATCCCTGTCAGGTGGAACACCTGGCAATTCCTCTGGAAAGACATCCGGGAAGTCACGGACTACCGGAACGTCCTCAAGGTCTGGCAAAGGGCTGGCGTTAAGAGAATATAATTGTCGCTTGGCTATTCGGGTCAAGACATTAACTATCTTTCCCGAAGGATGGGTGAGTTGAACAGTCCTAGAGAAGCAATCGATTTGGGCATGATGAGCCGACATCCAGTCCATACCCAGAATGATGTTAATATCTGAAGATTTAAGGGCTATCAAAGACGCAAGGAAAACAAGTCTGTCGACTTGGATCTCATTTCCATAACTTACCCTAGAGGTCTGCCATCTAGACCCAGGGGTAGAGATTTCCATAGTGGATGGCATGTCACAGAATGCAACGTTATGCAAACGAGCATAACTTTCGGATATAAAAGAATGAGAGGCTCCTGTATCGAAAAGAACAGATGCCGGGTGGCAATTAACAAGAAGCGTACCGAGAACGACGTTGGGATCCTCTTGAGCTTCTTCGGCAGAGACACAGTTGACATGGCCACGTGAAGCGGTGACCGGCTTGGCGTGGAATACTTTTCCTGTCGGCTTGCCACGGCCAACAGCTTTAGCAGATTGATTGGGGTTGGTCTGGGGGCATTCACGCATATAGTGACCAGATTCCCCACACTTGAAACAAGTCACGGAACTGGTACGCGGAGGAGCATTGTTAGTTGGACCCCCATAGGGCTTGGCTGGAGCAGACTGTTGAACGGGGCGAGGCGCCTGGAAAGATGGCCTCGGTGTGAACCTGGGTGGCAGGGCGGTGTTGGGTACCCACACGCGGCGCTTCTGAGGACCAGCACCGGATGAGGAACCCATGTCACGTCCATGCTTGCGTGTTGCGTCATAGTCAGTCTGACCAGTTTCAGCACTGATGGCTTTGTTGACAAGTTTCGAAAAAGATGTGCACTCATGCAGACGGAGGTCGCGGCGAAGCTCAGGACTAAGGCCCTTACGAAACCTTGCTTGCTTCTTGGCGTCAGTAGACACTTCCTCAGTTGCATATCGGGCGAGATTACCAAACTCCCTGCTATAGGCATCCACAGAAAGTCGGCCTTGGGTGAAACTGCAAAATTCTTCACGTTTACGGTCCATGAGACCCTCCGGAATGTGATGTTCACGGAAAGCCTCGCTGAACTCAGCCCAAGTTGTGACATGGCCCGCTGGGCGCATAGCTCCATAATTCTCCCACCATAGACTGGCGGGGCCTTCAAGATGATATGCAGCAAAGGTGACCTTGTCAGCCTCCGCTACCAGCGCGGAACGCAGTTTGTGAGAGATACTGCGAAGCCAGTCATCAGCGTCGAGAGGCTCGACGGAGTGGTGGAACGTGGGTGGATGCAATTTGATAAAATCACTGAGTGACACCACGTTAGCCCTCTGATGGTGTGCTGTATTCTGTTCAATACGCTCCAACAAACGGTTTGTCTCCCGCTTGTTTCTCTCAGCTTCCATCATCACCTCGGCTAGTGAAGGAGGATGAGGCAGATTTACATCCCTGGCTTCACTGCCTTCGGCCTGCTCTTGGGAAGCAGGGTTAGCGCGCGTGTTGACCATCCTAGGTAAACAAGACAATGATTTAGTCAGGATGGTAAAATTCCGACATAGGATTCATAATGTAAGAAATAACTCGGAATGCAAGATGATCATCCGTATGACATGGTAGATACAGAAACTGCTTCTTTTATTCCATCGTCATACACACCATACAGGGTTTAGTACAAGACCAAACAAAGTACTATTACGGTGAAAAGAGGATTACATCTCATCGGAGGCATTCCAAGCTCCTATACATTATTTTTCTACACCCCCGGAAGGAGTACAAACTAGGTCATATCCCACGAGTCACGCGGGACGATAGACGACACAGCTAGTGCGAACTAGTTATACTACCACTAACTCAGACCAATCCGTAGTAGTCCTCGTAGAAGTCACCTCCATAGCCTGGGAGCTCAACATGATCATCTGGAAACAGACGGTCTCGCGGAGCTTGTGGACCATAGGGGCTAGGATGAGGCCTTGGACCAACAAACGGTGGCCTGCGGGGACCGCGAGGTGGGGTGATGCCTCCTACATCACGCCAAACCATCACGTCTGGCAGAGCAGATCTCACAGGATAGAGATCGCGCATATCTGAATATCCAGCTTGCACCGCCGGTGCGAACCGAGTCAAAGTGGCCCAGTGGTCAGCACGGGTGTTGAAGAGCTCTAGCCTTAAGGCCCGATTTTCACGGTCCTTATCCTCGAGCATCTCAGCAGTGGTGCGAGTCCGTGAATCCTCCTGAGTGGGGTCAGCATAGATAGCCTGGAGATACCCTTGTGCTCCCGGAAGTGATCCTGGCATATACCGGAAATCAGGGTCCCGAAATATACCAGATCTGACTCGCATAATGGTCATCATAGAGTAGGCGGCGTCCTGCACAGCCATCTCAATGGTAACCCCGAGTCCATAAGAGCAGTGAAGAGGCTCGGTGGATCCAGGATAAGATGGAAATATCCTGACAGTGCAGAGATACTGGCTTTGATTAAAATCTCGGAATTGCTCTTCGACCGTGTACTCGGGATACCAGCGGTATCCAGCCTCAGTCATTACCCTGACCAACTTAGCAGTATGGCCGGGTACATCTAGGCATCGAGTCAGGCGAACCACTTGATTGAGGTCGCGAGTGGCCATCTGAAAGCACAATCATAATGCAAAGGCATTAGAATTTCTAGCAAAATTTCGGCAGCATGACAGCTGTAAATGCTCAAAAAGGATTTGAGACATTTGACAAAGGATTTCGTACACACTCATCATCATCATGTCAAAGTTCTGAAACCATTCTGGCAACATAATGTGGTAGTAGAACTGAACTAGGATGGTAACCATCAAACTTATAAGGTACTACTGATTAGTAACTCGTGATCCTGATAGAGAGAACAGATCCTAATTCCTTAACCCCCGGTGGAAGAATGGACTGACTCAGATCAGAAAGTCATAAGGTATAAGGAGTAAAAAGAGCCTTACGTTCCAACCCACAAACAATTCCCCTACATATAACTAAAGAATTTCTAGACTCAACATCGACCAGTTTGGCTTGGAGAACCTACAGGCAGTCCGGCTCTGATGCCAACGCTGTCAGGACCCCGACTCGATGTCACATCGATCTAGCTGGTAACACCTCATATCACTTTGCGGCCTCACGCACGGTATCCCCACGGGTGTCGTCTTACCTTTTCCCGGGACCGTTTGCGCCTTTTGGCTCACGTATATGATAGTGTCGCTAGCATCCATATGATAAAGAGCCCGGGCTGACATGACTAGTCGTAAACCCAAAGTGGCACAGACTTACAGGGACAGACATCCATGACCCAGCTTCGAACGTGTCGGTCATCAGCAAGTGGGTCCGGGCTGTAGCACTGGGCTAACAGGACTCCGGTAAACCGGGCTGTAGTGGGCTAACAGGACTCCGGTACTCAAAGCGTGACATTTCCCCGAAGGGACAGACACAGGAACGAAGAAGGACACATGCCGGCCAGCCTAAGTGTTCCAGAGCAGTAGCAAGCTACCATGGCTCAGCGGTAACACTAGGAGACATTTCCCGGTAAGAGAGGCTACTAAAGATAAACAACTAGATAGTCAGATCCCACACATACCAAGCATTTCAATCATACACACAATATGCTCGATATGTGCAAATACAACGAAGCATCACAACATGACTCTATGACACAAGTACTTTATTTAAGGCTCAGTGAGCCATACATAACATACACAAAGGTACGGGTCTCACAACCCCACATACAAGTCATACAGTCATACAAACCAGCAGCGGAAGTAACTTGTCTGAGTACAGACAACTAGTAAAATAAAAGAGGCTTGGAAAGCCTAGCTATACTACGTGGTCCTTCACAAGCTCAGGGTCACCACCTGGGTCTTTAGCCTACTCGTTGATGTCAACGTCTACATAGAACCCATCAGAAGGGGTTGCAGCGTCTTCTGTAAAAATGTAGATTATAGCAACATGAGTACAAAGGTACTCAGCAAGACTTACATCAGATCCTACATACATGCATAGTATCAAGAAGGGTTGGTGGAGTTATTGCAGCAAGCCAGCTTTGACTCTTGGCTAGGCTAACCTACGATACTCTAACTGAAATGATTTTTGCGCACACGAGTCCACTACTCACCAATTCAATACACTACCGAGGATCCGCCTCCGTCTTCCTACGGAAGAGCCATCCTCGGCACTCACACTTATCTTGAGGCTTTTAGTAGTTTCCATTTACTTGTCTATGAACTGTATAGGCAACCAAGTAGTCCTTTACCGCGGACGCGGCTATTCGAATAGATCATGTTAACCCTGCAGGGGGTACTTCTTCATACACGCTCTCACCACTTACCGTCGTTTACACGACATGTACTCGGCAACCTTCAAGCGGAAGCCCAACGTGGGTGTCGGCCACGACCTACCTAATCACCTAAGCCTCCAGTCCAGGTTTATCGCCTATCCAGGTTCCATCCGCAGGGAGTCCGGCCGAGGTTTCCCATACGGCCCCGAACGATGTGAACAGGGTTCCCGAGATACCTAACGGGTATTCGGTACACCCGGCCACGTACCTACCGCATCACAGCCCACCCCTACGGTCAGCGCTGTCCACGGCCTCCAGTAGGCTACAAACACCAGAAACTACTTGCAACTCCTGTACGGAGAACTAGGGTGAATAAGAAGCCGAGAGGGTCCATTGGTTTCGGGCCCAATGCATGGTAGTAGCTGATTCTTAAATCACACATACAGATCTCAGTGCTTAAGGTCGGCTTCAATGAAACAACCCACCATGTACTCCTACATGGCCTTTCATCGATACCTTTACCAAATCGTGTTCACCACACCACTCCCATTACCGACATAATCATTTCACTCCAGCCCATCACCCAGATGAACCAGACCTGACACGACTCTAAGCATAGCAGGCATAGCAAGGTAGGAACAACACATACATATGGCTCAAGCAACTCCTACACATGCTAGTGGGTTTCATCTAGTTACTGTGGCAATGACAGGTCATGCAGAGGAAATGGGTTCAACTACCGTAGCACACAGCAGTTTGAATCGCGTTGTCTTAATGCAGTAAAAGAGAGCAGGAGCGAGAACATGGGATTGTATCGATATGATCAAATGGTTGGTTGCTTGCCTGATGGTTCGATGCACTGATACGGTTCTTCGTTAGGGTAATCACGGTACTCCTCGGGGACAGAACCTGCCGCAGAGAGCACCGATACACAAACATCACCAAACAATGTGCAACAATATGATGCATGCATGAAACATGGCAATATGAGTGTATTGGGCTAATGCAACTAAAACCAGAAGGGTTTGAACAAATTTGAATCAAGGATTCAAATTTCAAATTCAAATATGGCCTTTTAAAGTGCTTTTCCTTGTTCTGCTTAAAACATCAATTTAACTTGTTTGATCATGCATGAAAATAGTACAGATGGATAGATTGGATTTTTCTGATCATTTTTCATATATGATTTGTCCAATTTGGAGTTACAGAATAAAAGTTATGAATTTTTGAAGTTTAAATAATATTCTGGAATTTCCTGATTTAAATTAAATCCAGAAATTATAATTATTGCGCCAGCATGACGTCAGCATGACGTCAGTGGTCAACTGCGGCTGGCTGGAGTCAAACCTGACGTGTGGGGGCCACACGTCAGTGACAGGGGGGGTTTAACAGGTTAAATTAATTCTAATTACTAATTAGTGGCGCTGGGGCCCACTGGTCAGTGTCAGGGGTTAACTAACAGTGGTTAGCGCTAATCTAACCATCTGACCGACAGGGCCCACGCGTCAGTGACCCTGGGGGTCAAACCTCAGGTCGGACAGGTCAAACCCCACCGGCGACATGACGCCGGCGAGGCCCGAGACGGCGGCGAAAGTGCTTTTTGCCATTCCGGCAACCAAATGGACGGCGGAAGGCATCTACGTGTTGCTGAGGTTGAGCCGCGACTATTGGTGGTGGTGGTTGGGCTCGGGGTGGCCGGAGTTGACGGCGGCGAGCTCGGCTGCGGCTGCCGGAGTTCGGGTGCGGTCGAAATCGACGTTGCAGGGGGCTTGGGGAGGCGTTAGTGCGCGCTACATGCTCCTAGTGAGGTGTGGAGCACGATGGTGTGCTCGGTTGGGTGCTACGGTGACCGTGGCCACGACGGCGACATCGCCGGCGGCGTGGAGCTCTCGGCCAAGGTGGGGCTAGGGCCTAGAGGTCGAAAGAGACCAGGGGAGAAGGGGGAAACGATCCGGGGGCTCACCGCGGGGCTGCAGAGGTGGTTAGCGGGCTCGGGGACGCGCTGGAGACGACGAATTCGACGGCGACGATGATCGGAGCCCGAAGAGGGGAACGGCGACGTGGCGGCGATGCAGGGCTTCCGGGGAGCTGTGGAGCGGTGGGGAGGAAGAGGGAGTCGAGGCGGAGCTCCTGAGCTAGTCGGGGGAGCGAGGGGTGGCCGGAGATGGCTGCTATGGCGAACGGCGGCGACGGTGGTGTTCGGCCGTGTGAGAGAGAGAGCGAGGGAGAGGAGGGGAGAGCCGAGGGAGAGTGAGAGAGAGCAGGGGGGGATCGGGACGGCCTGCGGGAGTCGTCCACGCGGCCAGGAGCGCGTCGGCAAGCAGGAGGTGGCCGCGCGGCCGTGCGCGCGCGAGCACGCAGCAGCTTCGGGGCGAGGGGAGGAAGACGACGGAGAGCTGCAGTGGTGGGCTGGGCCGCTGCTGGCTGGGCCGGCCAGCTGGCTGGGCCGCACAGTGGAGGAGCCCAGGTAAGTTTTCCCCCTTTTTATTTCTGTTTCTGTTTTATTTAATATATCTGCAACTTTGTTGAATTAAATAAAATACCTAGGCAAGTTCAAAAATCACCAAACTATTCCTGGCCCATAGTTGGATTATTTCCAACATGAAACATTTTAGTTTGGAGATATTTGAGCATTTAAATATTTTATATTATTTTAAATGCCCAAATTCAAATATTTATGATTTAATTCAAAAACCCTAGGATGGCCTAGGAAAATGTGCACCATTTTTGGCAGAGGTTCTGAACCAAGACAAAAATGATGGGCATTTTAGAAGGGCATTTCAGGTTCATTGAAAAATTATTTTAGTAACCCTAGTTGGTTTCAGAGGGGACTGGGGGTTCTGTCATCCCCATTTCAAGTTTCTGATGAAAGAGTAAACATGATGCAACACTCTAATGCATGACTAGCTAGGTTGTGACATATAGCTAGATATGTGTCACACAAACTTCTTCTCCCTAATAGCAACATGCCCATGCGTTGCACGGAACATCAAGATGCATTTGTATGAGAAGTTTATCTTGTGGGAGAAAAGGATGAACGAGGGAATGCCTTATTTGCAAATGCGGAGAGGGGTGTGGGTATATTTTTGCAAAATTGCCATAGTTTCCTTCATGTCCGTCGGATATAAATTGGATGGCCTATATTGTAGGATGGCAGGAACACCATCATCACCAACTCTGTTTTTTATAAGAGTAGAGATATGTGAGTGTCACTGCCCCCGCCCCCCACACCCACACTTCCCAACACCGAAGGAGTAGGGTGACACCTCGATCTTGATACTAATCTATCGACTGGCTTCTCTCTCAAACATACACACACACACACTACCCGACACCGAAGGAGTAGGGTGGCACATCGATCTTGATAATAATCTATCTACTCCTCTTTCAAACACACACACACACACACACACACACACACACACACACACTAGTTGTGCCTCCGTGCCTACCGCGCACACTCTCGATACGTCTTTCTCTCCCTCCCCCCCAACAATGACATCAGAAGGGTGACAACTCGATCTGATCATAATCTGTCAATTGGTTTCTCTCTCAAACATTGTGTCCCGGTGCCTCGCTCGGTAGCCCCCTCGATATGTAGACTTCTCACGCGCGCACAACTGTAGTGACGATGACGCTGAACCCAGTGTGCCTTGTTTTTACCAGCCTCATGTGATAGTTTTCACCCTATTTTCTGTTAATTAACAAGGCAACCTTTTCTTTGTTACTACTAGTGAATCTGAAATCATTCGGGGCAGACATAAAATATATCACTTCAACCCAATTATCGCAGCAACTATTTTAAAAGAAACAAACTAGCTGCCCGTGCGTTGCACGGAACATCAAGATGCATTTGTATGAGTAGTTTATCTTGTGAGAGAAAAGGTTGAATGAGGGAAGGCCTTATTTGCGAACGTGGAGAGACGTGTGGGTATATTTTTGCAAAATTGCCATAGTTTCTTTCCTATCCATTAGATATAAATCCGACGGCCTATATTGCAGGATGGCACGCACACCATCATCACCAACTCTGTTTTCTACTCCCTCCGTCCAAAAATACTTGTCATCAAAATGGATAAAAAGAGATGTATCTAAAACTAAAATACGTCTAGATACATTTCCTTTTATCCATTTTGATGACAAGTATTTCCGGACGAAGGGAGTATTTGTCTTTTTAGAGATTTCAACAAGTGACTATGACCGGACCTTACCAACATACTCAAGGAAGTAGTCCATAATTTTGATGTTACCCTCTTTTCTTGGCGGTGCAGTGCCATCTGGATACCTCATAAATAAATAAAGTACTACATGATACTAATATATGATACATGGCGCAGGAGTACTAAGTATTATTAATACAGTTTTGCTAGAACTCATCTAGATGAGATATAATTTGGTCTCATTCATCTTTTATAGCCATTGGATGTGATTCTATATAAGATGCATGTGTGCTGACGTGGGTTGTATTTGTTCTTGTGCAACGAACTGACCACTGCATGTCATGTTTGATAGTCTCAAGTCATTAAAAGCATACAAGCCCCACATCTCTTCTTGGTTGATTCCTCTATTTATGTCAAAAAATAAGAAACAACGTGAGAGTTAATGCACCACACCTATGTGTTTACTATTTGGTTTTCGTAAGATGACTTAATACTCACCTAGACGGTGGGAGTATTCGATTTGACAGCGGGTGGCGCAGTTCCCGATATGGCTTTAATGCAGACGAGGGAGGGAGTAGCGGTTCCCGATATGTTGAACGGCCAATGCATCCTTCTTCAATTAATGCATGAGGGAAGTAATGGGAGGAGGTCCGGGAAAAGAGGATGCATGATGCGAATGCAACGCAGTTTGCCCACATAGCCCTCATATAAAGGCGCCCCTCCATTCCAATGCATCTACCACATCGTACGCACCTAAGCATTTGCCTAAGCACCTACACTAAGCGTAAAAGAGCTCACTCCAAACCCATGGCGGCGATGCTCATGAGCGGCCAGCGGCTGCGCCAGATGGTCCACGACGCCGGCCTGCGGCATGGCGTCGAGGATCGTCTCCAGACGGTGTTGGAGACCGGCTAGTGGATGGCCGCCTTCGACGCCAACTACGACTCTCAGTTGGACCAGATGATCGTTGCCACCAGAAACAAGTTCACCGTCCTCAAGAAGCTCGCGGACGACATCGCCGTACTCCTCCAGCCCGCGCGCCTGGGCTCCTCATTGCCTGCCACCCTAATCGGCCTCCATGGCCGGAACCTCTTTCAAGCACTGGTGGCCCTGCGACTGCCCGCCGACGCCACGAAGAATGTCCAGCTGGAGGTCGCGCTCACCGTGAGGCGCCTCGCCCTGCAAGAACTCGTCGACCTACACATCCACATGTACGAGGAAATCGTGTACATAGGTATCTACAAGGCCAGTGAGGACGCTATGACGTTGGCCTTCCTTAACCAGCTGGAAGCCTTGGATGCCTTTGCTGAGAAGCACCTCGACCTCGCCACAAAAGCCGCTGCTCCTTAGCCGCCGGTCGGTGGCCTGGCGCACTAAGTTGAGGAGGAGGAGGTCGTACGTTCGTGGATCCATCTTTCTTCTTGCCTTCTGTAACCACCACTGCGATCGCATCATCGTGGCCTTAATTCTTATTATGCTGTTGCATTCTCATTCCAGTCAATACCGACATGTTCGATCCCTTTGCTTAATTATATGCATCACTGTAACTAGTACCCCATCTGTCAATTTATAAGTTGTGCTTACCTTTTCCATCAACTTCGTGCAACGCGCGGGCATCTTGCTAGAAACACTAGAATATGTCTATATAATCCATATGTGATAGTCCATTTGAAATCTCAAAAAAGACAAATATTTAGGTACGGAGGGAGTAATATATTAGGAGTATATCAAAACAATAGTGATTTCTTTCAAGTGTGTGAACAAATACTACTATTCTACTACTTTGGATCCGTCTCAACGCACGAGCACATTGCTGGTAAAAGGAAAAGGCCTGCCGCGTTCGCGTCGCACCCCCACACGCCCGGGAATCGGGAGTACAACACGGCCCATCCGGCACGACACATGGCTTAGGGAAGGCGTGTTGCCTAGCATTTTCACTTTCATGTGGGACCGCCATTGAGCAAACCGACACCCCGCCCGCCGCCGGGTTGGAAAAAAGAAACGAGGGGAAGATCTAGCTGTAGCACGGAAGCCAAGAAATTTGGTGTCAGACAGGGCTCGTTGATAGAGTAGGAGCATTTCATACTAGTACTACTCCTACTAGTACCAAGTTTGTACTCCTAATACTATATTACTAGTACTACCACTATACAACTAGTAGGTACGTGCACAACACAACATCATAGGAACAAAAAACAGGAAGATCTTGTTTTGGGTGATTTATCTTTTTTTCAATCAACGTAGTATGAATAATATGATGTGGGGGGCACCCATGAAGCTTATGTGGCTTGGTTGCATGGCTACGGAAGGTTAGAGAAAAATAAATAGATAATGTGTTTAGAGTGCACTCCACTAAATAGATATATATACTTTGGATCCATTGCAACGGACCGACACATCTATATCTATACCCCCTATATTGTGTGTGAAAAACTTTGAAAGTTGGTTGTTGGATGAAGCCAATCCTACGGTACAAAGATGGCAAATCCGAGCACTACTGGCCGCTGGATATCATCCACCAGATTCTGCCACATGTATAATCTAGAAGACTCAATGGTTGAACTTAATTCATGACTAAGGGCCTCTTTGATTCATAGGATTGCAGAAATATAGGAATAGGAAAAAAGTAGGATTGAAATGTCATGTTCATTGGATCCCTATAGGATTTGAGTTTGTTTGATTGTGTCACATGAAAAATAAAGGATTTCTTTCAAGAGGTTGGAGTGCATGTTAGAATTCCTGTGAAACGTAGTACAAATGAATCCTTAGGAAAATATTCTACATGATTCAATCCTACAAATCAAACGATCAACATAGGAAAAATTCCTAAGGATTCTAATCCTTCAAAGATCCTATGAAAATCCTTTGAATCAAACATACCCTAACTTTGCCACAACTAAGCTTAGGCAAAGTTATTAGTTCTTCAAAACGAGAGAAACAAGTTGGCAAGCCTAAGGGAATCTTGCCACATTTTTTGTGTGTATGTCATGTGGGGCCTTAGTGTGGCTTACCTAAGGTGTGGCTTGAATCAAACACTCGCCTAAGTTAATCAAACTTGCGTAACCTTATATTCCACCAGATTTTGCCACATGTTAGAATCCAGAAAGCTCCACATGTAGAATCATAATGCACAAACCACCAGAATCTCATGCGTGCAATGCACGTGTACCTTACTAGTACTAGTTGGTAGTAGTAAGAAACAAATTCTAGTTTTGGCACGAGCTCGTACTGCGGGAGCACCACAAGGCCTGCCGCAGGAGTTATATTTCCCTCTCGGGGCCCACGGGACCGAACTTTAGTGGCTTAGTGGTAGAAACAAGAAACGTGATGGTCGCCATGGTTCAACTTCCATGGACAAGCTGTCATGTCTGCTGACACATGTATATCAAAACTAGAGTGTTTATATTTCAAGCACGTGAACAAGTATTATTCTACTACTTTGGATCCATTGCAACGCACGGGCCAGCAGATTGGTAGTAGTAGTGTACATCTCTATCTCTAGAGGCCTTCCCTCGTTCATCCTTTTCTCTCACAAGATAAACTACTCATACAAATGCATCTTGATGTTCTATGGAACACACGAGGATGTTTCCTTGGGGGTCTCTCCAGCGCGGCGTGGCCGTAGTTGCAAGTTGACGCCCCTTGAGATGCCGACGTTGAGGGGCACTCGGATTTCCTCCGATGAGCAAGTAAGATGAGTTTGATCACGTAGTAAATGCATTCTAAAGACTACTTCCGTGTCCATTTCCTAATTCTCCCCCCTGCCCACTGTTTCACAGGTTAGGCTCGGTGCGAGTGGAGATTGGCTTGCATATGTACGGGAGGGTACCAACATCAATTTGCACAACATTTACAACGGTGAAACCGTTCCCATAGAACATTTGTCCAACATTGGGATCAGCCATGCAACGGGCCACCACATGAATTGGTACGATGGAACCATGGTGAGATTGAATAAGATAGCACGAACCTTGCACATGGCGGTCAAAGGCGGACCATGCTATCTGCGGCCGATTTGTTGTCGTACGAGTAGGAAGACGCTGTGCTCCTTTCTAACCGCATCTTCACGGTGACAAACCAGGGGACTTATTTTGTATGGGACACATCCTATGATATACTCCCTCTCTCCCAGTTTATTTGTTTTGAATCTTTTCGTTTTGTAAGTTTCAAATTCAAATTTAGAGCTCCCCATCACATGTTGAGATTACAATGTCCATTAAATCACTGCATGCATGTATAGTAAAGAAACAAATCTCGAGTTTGGCACGAGTTCGTGCTGCGGGAACACCACAAGCCCTGGCGCAGGAGTTACATTTCCCTCTCAGGGCCGTCGGGACTAAGCTTCAGCGCCTTACTACACCTACCTTTGAGTCAATAACATGTGGACCCGATAGGTGACTGGTCCACATGTAATGCTCCCGTAGGCAGAGGGGCAGTGGGGCCAAGAGGGGTGAGCCGCAGGTCGGGGGACGTGTGGTTTCATGGGTTCGAGCGGCGTCGTTGGAATCTCGGGTGGCTGTGGTAGAAACTTGATGCTCGCTGCATTTTAGGTGGCACACATGTCATGCACACAAAGGCAGAGGGGCGGTGCGGCCGAGAGGGGTGAGGCGCACGTCGGGGGGCGTGGTGCCGTGGGTTGGAGAGGCGTCGTGGGAATCGCGAGATGAAACGTGATGGTCGCCGTAGTTGAACTTCCATGGACAAGTTGTCATGTCTACGGACACATGCAGTGCATACCGATCACTGGAAGGAGTAGCAGAGAAAGCTATATATGTGGATAAATAGTTCCTTATAGTCAAGAGGACCCATGCTACTACTCTGTTCCAAAGACATGCACACCATCGAAATAGTCCATCTATATCAATATACACCGAGAGGGAATAATGTTTTTTACAAGAGAGGAAATAGTTCATCCATCCATAATGCCCTCCTGCTGGTGCAGCCTTTTCTTCTTCTTCTTCTTCTTCTTCTTCTTCTTCTTCTTCTTCTTCTTCTTCTTCTTCTTCTTCTTCTTCTTCTTCTTCTTCTTCTTCTTCTTCTTCTTCTTCTTCTTCTTCTTCTTCTTCTTCTTCTTCTCATTCTCTGTGGGAGACGGCTTCGCAACAAGCTCTTTGGACCTTGCAGCTATCTCGAAACTCACACGGGCATCGAGGGCAGCATATTTTATCCGCTCGTACGTCAAGGGATAATTCTCCCATCCAGACGACCTTAATGCCACCGTCTCATCACCCTTCTAAAGATTGGTATTGAGCACAAAATTTGCAACGTCGAATAGGGATGGTGTCTGTTTATCATAAACTTCTACAGGAATTTTGATTCTGGTTTGTAGGTCAGCGATGATATTCAAATTAAGGTTGTATGGCTCCAGCTTCTATTTGTCCCCTTCGATGGCTGCCCCACAGAAGTATATGTCCTCCCAAGACAAGAAATCGTGAAACTCACCTAGTATGGAGGGCGAGTGTATGATGTGGTACACCAAAACTTCATCTTCGAGGCACAGTTGAAGGATGGCGGCGCGCTGGATCTTCCCAGGGGCACACTCCGTGTACTCTGCGTCGAGACCAATGCTCTCTACCTTTTCGAGGGAGTTGGATACATTGTTGATCCACTGCCGAACAACCCTTGGGTGGACGGTGACGGTGGCAACTATGTGCATCGAGCCTTCGACGAGGACATGTTGGACGCTAAAAACCTGCATCTCGATCTCTATCACCATTTGGAACCGCTGGAACGGAGGGCTATGGTTTGGAGAATTAGGATTAGATGGCTAGTCTAACTGAAGTAGTAGATGATTATTTAAAGAGGTTAAAACAATGTGAACGCAGTGGGGTTTGGATGCAAATGAAGACGAAGGGGAGGTGAAGAAGCCGAGGAGAATCGGTTCCCGATGGAGAAGTAAATGGGAGAAGTGGCGTGCAAGCAGTTGATTAGACGGCTAGGTAGACTAAACGAAAAGGCTATGCGGGTAGACTGATGAGTCGTACCTGTTTGTGTACGTGCCCATCCTTCCTGATAGGTGGGACCTATGCAAACAGATAAAAAATGTGTCGTAGTTTTTTTGAGCGCGTGAGTGGGAGACACAACATTCTCTGGTTAAGGAATACTCCCTCCTTTTAGGTGAGTATAAGTCACCTTATGAAAATCAGGTTTTCCCAAAACCTTTAGGCGTGGAGCATTAACTTCCTGGTCGATCCCCTCCCAGCCTCATTACCAGCATTCTCTTCCTCTGTTGCCACGTTCTACCTTTCCATTTTTCCTTTTCTCAAGTGTGGAACGATCTGCATGCCGTCCTTGATGCACCAGAATGACCACTGCATGCATCGCGGCAGAGCGTTGATTGGGCATGCACGAGAATTTGGTTCTGCTCGCAATATGGATGATACCTGAACGATGAAGTGAACAGGCATGCTAGCACAGGAGACCTATTTACGATATACAATACTGGAGTACTCATGTACCTACTAGTAGTAGTAGTACAACTATGGTACACTTGATGGTCAAAATACTATTCATCCGGTCCTCACAGTGAAGTGACAACACCCTGCACCTGACACTAGTCCAGGCGGTGTGTTCGGGTTACCAAAGTCAGCCTCACCCTGTGCATAGTGCAGTCTGTCACCGCCACTGTACAGCACATTGGCGCCTCGCCTCGTCTCCCTCTCCGCTCCCATAGCACCACTCCATCTCCATCTCCTTCTCCGTCTCCATCTCACTGTGCCCCCGTGTACCGTCGCCTCACTCGCCTCCCCTAGTACCACTATTCCCTCGCTAGCCACTCCAGTACCGACATCCTTCTCCCCCGTAAATCAAGCCCCCTTCCAAACTCCACCATGGCCGAACACGAACCGCGCAACATCCATATGAGCCGCGATTGGAGCAATCTCCCCAGTGACATCCTCGACCTCTGTTGTTCGTGTATGGATATGTTGAGCGCCCTGCGGCTGGCTGCATGCTCGAGGGACATGCACACGGCCATCGTCGAAGCGAGGCCTAAGCTTTTCAAGACACCCTGCTTGCTGCTACCTGGTCTTGCGAGATTGGCTCACCATGATACGGAGGCGTGCATGATGCCCCTCGACTTCAATTCGATCTCCATTAGCCGAAACTTCTTTGTAGGTGTGTAATGGGTCGCCGTACATCATTTCCCTCGACATCGATCCGATCACCATCGCCCGAAACTTCTTGGCAGGTATGTACTGGGTCGGCATGAACTCCCACTGGATGGCTGCCTTCAGAGAAGATGGTAAAAAGTTGGTTCTCGTGAACTTCCAGACCTCTCATGAGATTATCCTTCCTCCATTGGATTAATAGAGTATTACCATCGCGGTCCAAGTCATCTAGATTACTACGTCAGTTGGAAGGACCTTGTTTTGCAGAAGATTGTAATCTGCCAAGTGCCCACACGACATGCAAATTATGCAGACTTCAAGCTAATTGCCTTGTTCGACCGCGGACTCGCCTATCTTTACGCCGGTGCCTTCTTTAGCTGGAGACAACTCGGCTCGCAGTGGATCATCGTTAAAGCTAATACACACTTCTGTGATGCTATTGAACACAATGGCATCATCTACGCGATTGACAAAGCAGATGGCACCATGTATTGCTGGGACGGCGCGTGTAAGTTGTTTCCTCTCATGTTAATGATGATGCCATGACACTGTTTAAACTTTTTGTGATGATTGGCATATCTCTGTTTGAGCAGAATTTGAGTAGAACTATGACAATGTATTAGAGACGCCGTAAATCAGCTATATTTGGAATGAGTTAATTCATGCGATTGTGACCATGTCATTACAGCCAATTTGTACCCTGAATAATCAAACGGTTAGGAATATATGGATATTATCCTTATTTTACAGTAATCTATATACTACTACTAAATATGAGTGTGTATCAATGGCCATGTTAGTTTCCTCATTTTCATGATGTAGAAACATGCACCACACTGTTGGTTTCATATAACCATACATTAGGGAAGTAAATGTGCATATGGAGAACTCTATATTTGGAAGTAGTGAAATCCTGCAATGCTTACCATGTGTACATACCTATATTCGCCCTTCAACAATCAATGGCTAGAATAATATCCTCACAAAAATTTTGCCCACAGAACACGAGTATATAACAATGCATGGTCTGTTAGTTACCTTGAAGAATTTGTTTGTGAGGACAGAACATGATTACATAACATGCATGACATGGTAGTTTCCTGTGAAGAATCGATTGCGAGATAACATGAGTATAACCATGCATGGCACTTCTATATTTTCGAACCCAGTATACATTTCCCTGCATTTTCCTCCCAGTTCCAACTGGGACATAACAATGATGTTTATTGCATTATCCTACTCATACTCTAAACAATGCTGATCTTACATTAACAATGCATGTCCTTTTTGATATGATGCAGTGTCCCTACAGTTACTGCCCTTTGTAATCACACCACCATTGCCAAAAACAGGGAAGCACAACTGGTTCCTCGCTCGATCAGACAACGGCAAAAGACTGATGATCATTCGGAGACATGAGCCAGAAAAGTTATATTGCAAAACCCCCACTGTATACAAGCACCATGTAATACGTGAGTATCCGGATAGTGGCTGTTACGTCTATGAGCTGGATACCAGCTTGTTGGGGCCTTTAGGATTTTTTAGTTGGAGGCAGGTAAACAACCTTGGTTCACACTCTCTGTTTCTTGGACTCAATTATCTGATTAACTAGGAGATCACCATTGGCAAGGACCTTGATGGTAGAGAGGCTCTGTTTGTTATGGAAAACTGTGTCTACATAGCGAGCCCTAGGAGTTCGGGAGCAAACTCCCTTGCTTGTCAACGATACAGCCTGCAGCCAAAAGAAGGTGAGAATGATAAAGGCATCTGGATTAACTTTGATCCTTGGATGTCTCAATTACGACAAGCAGTGATGTGGTTCGAGCCTTCAGGTTGATAGGTAATTGGGCTGTTGCATCGAAAGGGTGGAGTAATGGTGTCTCCGGATCACTGGTCGCTGAAGCGGGGCTGCAAATTATGATGGTGTTGGATCATCTCTTCAAATGACTTTGTTGTCTTTGCTGCTGGTTCTGGATGGGTAGTTCTTTCTTTTGTTATGCATATTCCTTGTCATTTGGTCATCCTCGTCTATGTCACTCTTACTATGTAATAGTTGCTTCTATTTAGAATGTCATTCTCGTCTGGATCACGAGAGTCTGAGCGCTGCAGATGGGTGCATTTTGGTGGTGTAGCAAGACTTCTTATGAACTATCATGTCTTGCTGTTTATGTCAGTAGTAGTCACTAGTCAGTGTTTGAATGTTGTATATATCATTGTTTCGAACTGTTTATTGTCTCGAACTACTGGTGGGCTAAATGAGGGCATCACCATTCTCTAGTGTTCAAAGTATATCTCCTTTTTTAAAGTTATATAATTTGAGCTCAGTGTCTTTTCGATGATGTACACTTGTTTGGGCCAGTGAGGTGTCGTTGAATATGGGCCGAGTAGTAACGCAATGCCAAACAGGTCAATTATGACTCTCAGGCCGGGCTCTCAAAAGATCCTGAAAAAAAGGCTGGGATCTCCAAAAAAGAATGAATAAGGACTCCTAGGACGACATGTGGGCGCCACCGGTGTTTTCTTGCGCTTGCGCGCCGAGAGCATATTGGCGCGTGCTCGAAATTCATGCTACCTTTTCATCCGCAGTCTCCCGCCCCTCCCCCACCTCTGGAATCTTGATTCCTACTCCAGTTGCCCCAAATCCCCCTCCTGTACTCCCTGTACTCAAGCGCACTATCATGTCGCCGGTCAATGCGGATCTCCGAGCCAGAGATCCTGAGGTCCGTCCTGCCTTCGGTCGCTGCGTGCTGTCGCTCAACAGTGGCATGGCGGCGCTTGACGACCAGTTTGCCAGCAAAGTGCTGATGATAACCATCAACAGCGACCGGCCTCCCGTCTCACCGGATGACCTTGTCAAAGCTCTTGGCATTGCGCACGGCATACAAATAAGTGACTTGCTCGTCCAAGTCTGTCCGCCACCGGCTGATTTCTTCATCAGGTTCCAGATAACTTTCGACTGCAGTCATGTGTTCGAATCTTCCCAGCGTTTGTTCTGCGATGGCGCGCTGGTGAGCTTTGATCGGTGGCACCCAGGATGGGGCTCGGTGCCCTCTGAGCTTGAGTTTTTAACAAAGCTTACCTTCCACGGCATGCCTCGACGTGCTTGGAACAGCGAGTCCATGAATGAGCTTATCAACGACCTTGGAGGTGAGCTCGTAAGTATGTTTGTTCCTCCAGACAGCCGGGCTCTAACGGTTATGGCATGGATGAAGAAGCCGTCCACCATACCGGAGGTGATTAGTGTTGAGATACCGGTGCAGGAACCGGGGTTGTACTATTCGTCGCCACCAAGGCCGCCGCGGACCACGTTAGGGATGTACCTGTATCGAGTGTTTGTGCATGTCGAAGACATGGTCAATCCATCAATCGAAGTCTTGCCGCCGCCGCTGGTGCCAGGGTCCATCAACGACGTCCATTACAGGAGTCAACGTCAGACTTTCCCCGTGTTGCTCGGAACGATGGATGGCACAGGGCCGACTCCATCGCGTGGCGGAGGCCACTGCTTCTTTGGGAGAAGAGGCAGGGCTGGCTGCCTGGATGTGCTCTAATTTGAGGTAACAACTGAATCTTGTCAGATACTAGTTAAATCCGAGCTATGGGTGTGAAGCACTGATATGCCAGTACATTTGATTCTGACCTGTTCTAATTTTGTACCTGAACTTTTTTTTAGAAAGGGTTGTACGTCAACTTAATGTGCTAGGAGAACTTATTGTGTTGTCTGTCTGTTTTCTTTGCACAACATTCAAGATATTTCCCCTTCATTGATAAATACGATGAACCGTTATGTACGACTTCGTTGGTTTCAACATAGCCCTTCCCGTAGCGATCCACTGCTTCCATCCTGATTGTGCCGCCTACGTGAAATTTTTGTATGCAAGTTCAGTGTGCTATGATGTTCTATATGATTGTGTCAACTATATAAGTTTTTACTGAGCATCTGCAATGCATATGGCTGAAAGATGTATTTACGAGCATCGGCTGATGGGTCTCTCTATCTCTCTCTCTCTCTCTCTCACACACACACACACACACACACACACACACACACACACACACACGCGCGCGCGCGCGCACATGCGCGCACGCGCGCACAAGTGGGACCCATTGAATTATTTATTTGCTTGTGACAGCTTTTAATTAGGTTCCATTGTAATCTAA
>NC_057806.1:395938478-395941498 GCF_018294505.1 Triticum aestivum | reverse complement strand
CGTGAAATTTTTGTATGCAAGTTCAGTGTGCTATGATGTTCTATATGATTGTGTCAACTATATAAGTTTTTACTGAGCATCTGCAATGCATATGGCTGAAAGATGTATTTACGAGCATCGGCTGATGGGTCTCTCTATCTCTCTCTCTCTCTCTCTCACACACACACACACACACACACACACACACACACGCGCGCGCGCGCGCACATGCGCGCACGCGCGCACAAGTGGGACCCATTGAATTATTTATTTGCTTGTGACAGCTTTTAATTAGGTTCCATTGTAATCTAACTTTTTTCTTAAGTTATTAATTAAGCTCAGTGACTTCAAAAAGATGTACAGAAGCCTTGTTTGGGCCTTTTCGGCGTCGCTGAATGTGGGCTGAGTAACCATGTTAGGTTGTACTGTACTACACAGGCCTTTTTCGCTATTTTTTTAAATAATACTTTTTTTTATTATTTTTCATAAATATTATGCTGGGTAATTTTTTTCAAAAATAATACACCGCCCGCCCGCTGCAGGCCGACTGGGCCTAGTCGGCCCATAGCAGGCCAATTGGATTCCAGTCAGCCTACAGTTGGCCGACTGGCCCCTGTCGGCCCACTATGGGCCGACTGGAGCTAATTGGCTCGCTGTGGGCTAATTGTTTTTGCAAAAGTGTTAATCATGTATTTAAAAAATATGTGTATTGTGACCTCCTCCGCTCGCTGTGGGCCCATTGTTGACTAAAAAATATGTTTTAAAAAGTGTTAATCATGTATTTAAAAATTGTTAAATGTGTGTATAAAAAATGTTCCTTATCTATAATTTTTTTTAATGTGTGTATAAAAAATAGTTTTTTTCAACATCAGCAATGCAACTGGGCCGATAGTTGTACACAATATCCGGGTCAACTTGTTATTCTCCGCCCCGCTGGGCTGCAAACTTTCCTAGGAGGTATGCATTAGGCTTAACAAGAAAATGGACTTTAAAAAATAATAAATGGGATGTAATTATAATAATTGGACAGTTACTATGCACCAAACACGTAATTAGTTTGAAAAATATATTATTTTTGGAATTTGAAAATTTTAATTTCATTACTTGTTGCGCGCGCAATATTTCGTTGGATTTTAACGTAATACAACTTTATTTTGAAATTATATTTAACCTGACTAGAAATTTCGGATACAAATATTTTGGATCCCTTCAAAATATGGGAATTTTTTTGAATTCTGTTTTGAGCGGTTGTTTGAAATTATTAATCATTGTCCTAGCTAGAAGTTGGGCTGTACTTTTAACAAACTGTAAATGGGCTATAGTAAATTCCATTAGAATTAAAAAATGGGTTGTACATTTTTTCAAACCGCAAATGGGCTATATGTTCTCTGCCAAATCCGAGCTGTGGGCCTACTAAGTTGACGTGCACTAAGGGCTTTGTCAACTTAGTCAATATAAATGATTCTAGCTACAGTGATCGTACAATGTCCATCCAAGGGCTGTAGTGCTTCTTCAACTTCTGGTCTTCTTGCTCCAGCCGCCCAAAGTAGCGCCGGTCGTGTCGCGTGCTCCTACCTCCCGTGGCCGGCTGTGATGCCGCGGAGGCCTCACCGCCCCGTACTACTCCCACCGCTGGCCAGGCCATCCCACTACTCACCCACACCCCCTGTTATTCTACGATGACGGCAGCCTCACACCGTAGCCGAACCAGTGAACCCTCATACTCCTCTCCGCGCGGGCTTCCACTGCTGCGTCTTCCCCAGCTCCGTGTCGTCCCCTTCCTAGGCCTCGTCGTTGTCCAGACCACCGCCCTGGTGCTCTCGGCGCGGCATGGTCAACGTGGTCAATGACCGACTTCCATCGGAAGAGTACTGTACGTGGAGAGCCTAATAGCTGGGTCCATGGCAGCCGCAAGGAAGTGCCTCCTTGTTATGTGCAAAATAATTATTCCTCCACCTGACAGTGGGGACCCACCGGATGGGCCACCGTATTTCACAGAAAAAATGATTCACCCCCTGACTGCTGGGACCCACGAGCTACATCTTCGCACGCAAGGAAGTGCGTCCGAAAAAAATGATTCGCCCCCCTGACTGCTGGGACCCACCAGGCCCCCGACTGCTGGGACCCACCAGCTACACCTTCGCACGCAAGGAAGTGCGTCCGGGCAAAAAAAAACAATTCGCCCTCTGACTGCTGGGACCCACCAGCTACATCTTCGTAGGCAAGGAAGTGCCTGACAGTCGGGACCCACCTGGTCGAAGCGTACGTAGCGTTGTCATTCTGGTCGCGAACGTGTACATACATACTGGTCGATGTAGAGGCGCGCACGTGTAGTAGTAGAGGCGTGCACATGTCGTAGTAGAGGCACACACATAGCATGTACACGTACGTACAGCGGCCAGGGTGCAAGAAAGAAAATACGACCACGTATGTGTACATACGGGCGGGGTCTCGAACGCCTACTCGCGCATACGTACGGCCAGGGCTCGTGTACATGGCTAGGTCGGAACGGAGAAACAGCGTCGTCGTCGTGTTCATGGGGAGGCAACGGAATGCATCGTGTTCATGGGGAGGCAACCAAATGCGTCGTGTTCATGGGGAGATAACGGAATGCGTCGTGTTCATCGGGAGGGCTTGGACGGAACATGCGATGGAAACGAGGCCTGGCATACCGCAGAACGGAGGAAACGGCCTTGTGTTTGACCGGCCATGTTCGAAACGGGATCCTGTTCATCAGGAGGGGTCTGGCGTACCGCAAAATGAAGGAAACGAACGTCCTACGGTCGAAACGGGGGTCCTGTTGATCGGGAGGGGTGTGGCGTATCGCAAAACAGACGAAACGGACTTGTGTTGGAGCGCTACGGTCGAAACGGGGGTCCAGTTCATCGGGAGGGGTGTGGCATGTCGCAAAACGGGACTCCACGGGATACTGTTCATCTCCATCGTCGACCTCCTCCAGCCTCCATGGGCTCCTGTTCATCCAGCCTCCACGGGCTCCTGTTCATCCAGCCTCCACCGCGCGCTACTCCACCGGCTACTGT
>NC_057806.1:395790391-395938075 GCF_018294505.1 Triticum aestivum | reverse complement strand
GTTCAACCACCCCTCCACGGGCACCCCTCCACCGTCTACTGTTCATCCAGCCCTCCACACCACGGGGTCCTGTTCATCCACCCCTCCATGGGCACCCCTCCACCGTCTACTGTTCATCCAGCCCTCCAGCACACCACGGGGTCCTGTTCATCCAGAGGCAACGCCACCGCTCACTGTTCATCCAACCCCCCCTGCAACGCTCACTGTTCATCCCATCAATCGGCTTCAGTTAGCAGCAGTAGCGAAGGAATTGTTCGATCGGGTTCAGTTAACAGCCATCGATCGATCGCTCGGGTTCAGTAACACGTAGCCTACAGTGCAATCGCTCGGGTTCAGTTAGAGCCAAACGCCTCGCTCGGGTTCAGTTAGAGCCAACGCCTCGCTCGGGTTCAGTTAGACTCAACGCCTCGCACACACGTGCGTACGTATACGAGAGAAACGCGCATCGCTCGGCCCCCGACCTCCCACCGTAACCGGGAACTCCCCGAAATTTTCCTCCCCCTCGCTTCTACCACAGGTTTTTCCGTCATGGACGGCCCAAAGAATGTCATGCAGCTGCGTCTCCGGCCCGCCCAGGACGAAAAGCCCATTTTTTGTCATGATTTTTTGTCATAGAAGTAGGAGCCCACCACATCTATGATGATAGCGGGTTTTGTCACAATTATCGTCATAGAAGTGTCATATGTATGACAGAAAAAAATTTGTTCGGCCCAAAATGTCACGGATGTGTCTTTTTTTGTAGTGCATGGGTGTAGTGCATGGGTGTTAGAATCATTACAATGTAATCTAGATTATTGACTCTAGTGCAAGTGGTAGACTGAAGGAAATGTGCCCTAGAGGCAATAATAAAGTTGTTATTTATATTTCCTTATATCATGATAAACATTTATTATTCATGCTAGAATTGTATTAACCGGAAACTAAGTACATGTGTGAATACATAGACAAACAGAAATGTCACTAGTATGCCTCTACTTGACTAGCTCATTGAATCAATGATGGTTATATTTCCTAACCATAGACATGAGTTGTCATTTGATTAACGGGATCACATCATTAGAGAATGATGTGATTGACTTGACCCATCCATTAGCTTAGGATGATGATCGTTTAGTTTGTTGCTATTGCTTTCTCCATAACTTATACATGTTCCTATGACTATGAGATCATGCAACTCCCGAATACCAGAGGAACACTTTGTGTGCTACCAAACGTCACAACGTAACTGGGTGATTATAAAGGTGCTCTACAGGTGTCTCTGATGGTGTTTGTTGAGTTGGCATAGATCGAGATTAGGATTTATCACTCCGATTGTCGGAGAGGTATCTCTGGGCCTCTCGGCAATGCACATCAATATAAGCCTCGCAGCAATGTGACTAATGAATTAGTTGCGGGATGATGCATTACGGAACGAGTAAAGAGACTTGCCGGTAACGAGATTGAACTAGGTATTGAGATACCGACGATCGAATCTCGGGCAAGTAACATACCGATGACAAAGGGAACAATGTATATCGTTATGCGGTTTGACCGATAAAGATCTTCGTAGAATATGTGGGAGCCAATATGAACATCCAGGTTCTGCTATTGGTTATTGACCAGAGACGTGTCTCGGTCATGTCTACATAGTTCTCGAACCCGTAGGGTCCGTGTCGGTTTCAAAATCGGCGGATCTCGGTAGGGGGTCCCGAACTGTGCGTCTAAGGTCGATGGTAACAGGAGACAGGGGACACAATGTTTATCCAGGTTCGGGCCCTCTCTATGGAGGTAATACCCTACTTCCTGCTTGATTGATCTTGATGAATATGAGTGTTACAAGAGTTGATCTACCACGAGATCGTAATGGCTAAACCCAAAAGTCTAGCTTGTCTGACTATGATTATGAGGATGTGTCTACGGACCTAGCCCTCCGGTTTATATAGACACATGAGGGATCTAGGGTTACATAAGGTTGGTTACAGATAAAGGAATCTCCATGTTTGATCGCCGAGCTTGCCTTCCACGCCAAGGAGAGTCCCATCCAGACACAGGTAGAGTCTTCGGTCTTGTATCTTCTCAGCCCATTAGTCCGGCCCATGTCTAATAGGTCGGACGCCCGAGGACCCCTTGGTCCAGGACTCCCTTAGTAGCCCCTGAACCATGCTGCAATGACGAGGTGTCTGGCGCGCAGATTGTTTTCGGCATTGCAAGGCGGGTTCCCCTTTCCGAATACTCCAAGATAGTCTTCGGATGAAACGGACGTGTCCGGATCTGCAACACAAGTACCACACACACAGCTGTAGGGAGTATAATATTTCATGAGTCCCATCTGCTGACAACTTTTTTGCAAGATGACATCAAGTCTGTCCGGTCATCATATCGAACCGTTTTTGTCTATCGTTCCACGTTTCGAGATGCGGTTTCCATTGGCACATCTTGTCAAAGCAGAGATCGTGTCCCCTTATTGCGGGATTCTCATCAATACGAGCGTGGGTAATATAACCGTGCCGTTTACACGTCCCTTGGGAATAGGCGAGTTTTAAGGTGAGTGGGGAGGCGCTTAGTATTTACTGCCTTTATAAGGAGATAAGGACTCCCCTTCTTCACTCACGCCTTCTCTCTTCCTCCGCCCTTCCATCCTTGAGCCCCAACGCCCAAGTTCTCATCTTTCCCCCCTCGAGCAAGCACCCAACCATGTCCGGATCTGGAGGCCAAGGCAAGTGGATGGCCTCCTCCGTCAAGGAGAAGGACATTGCCGAGCTTCGGGCGGCCGAGTATTTGACGAAGGAAATCGCCCGCCGTCTTCCAGCCAAGGGGCAAGTTGTCCCTACACCGAAGACCAATGAGAGGGTGGTATTCATCCCTCATTTCATCCACGGGCTAGGGTTTCCACTCCACCCTTTCGTCCGCGGCCTGATGTTCTATTACGGGCTAGACTTCCATGATCTAGCCCCGAACTCTTTCTTCAATATCTTGGCATTCTTTGTCGTGTGTGAGGCCTTCCTCCGCATCCAACCCCACTTCGGGTTGTGGCTCAAGGTCTTCAACGTGAAGCTGAAGGTGGTGGATGGCCAGCACGCGGAGTGCGGAGGCGCCATGGTGAGAAAGCTGACCAATGTCTCCTGGCCAAAAGGTACTTTCGTGGAGACTGTCAAGGAGTGGCAAAAACTGCAGTTCTACATCACAGAGCCCCACGGCGCCACCTGGGCTGCGGCTACCGAATTCAACTCCGGAGCTCCAATGTGGCTCACTTCCTGGATTGAGAAGGGCCCAAATTGGTCTTCATCAGACGAGCTGATAGCGTCGCAAACGCGCATTCAAAGCATCATGGACAAAAACATTAAGCTCGTTGACGTAATCCAAGTGATGCTAGTTCGCCAGATCCTCCCATGCCAAAGCCGAAGCTGCCTTTATGGGAATTCAATCCGAAGAAGCAGCAAACTCTGGAAAAGGCTCTTCAGAACCACTCATGAAGACGCATGGAAGTTACTCTTCAAAGGAAACGAGACGCCGCCAGCCATAGACTCAGAATGCGGGCACGACATTACCCACCCCGCCAACGAGGTAAGCCTTTAATGCATCCTCTACTTGATTGCTTCAAGGAGGATATCTAAACTTTTATTATTTCAGGTATAGACGGAGAGAGCGGAGCGGATTCGGTGTCCGGCTCCACTACCCAAGGAACCAGTCATCCCGCGCCTGGCGAAGGTGCTAGTAGGCGCCGGAGAAGAAGGCCAAGGGGGTTCGGAGTGGCCCCCGTCACAAGGGCGCTTCGGACGTGGCGTTCGAAGACAAGACCCGCTCCTCTGCCGTCGAAGACGATGATGAGGAGGAGGAGGACAGCGACTCTCCCCCTGATGGGGGGAGGAAGAAGAGGGCAGCCTCCACAAATCTGGAGGCAGCGGCGCCCAAGAGGGGGAAAGGCCCTCTCGCGGATAACTCCGCATGGGACGTCGATAGCAGCCCAGAGCGAAGCTCCCGAAACAAGCCTCCAGCCGCGTCGTAAGTACCTAAACCCACGTATGTCCATGCGTTCGTCCTCTCTTGCTTCATAATATAATATGTTAATTTATGCCATTGCAGTCCGGCCCACGACAGCTCCCAGCGATCCTCATTAAGAGGTTCGTTGAATTCAAAGGCGATGGCTAGTGAGTCACCGGCGATCGCTCACTCTCCCGCGGCCAAGGGCGACGATGAGGTGTTGTCCCAAAGGACCTTCCCAGGCCAGGGAGAGGTTCAGGAGGCTGCCGGGGCGGCGCCAGGAGGCAAGACCTCGGCTTTCGAACACATGGGAGAGCAGATCCCCATGGCGACTGGGGACGGGGGCCTTGCTTGATTCGGCCCCCAGCCGAATACAAGTCCGGGGACCTATACGGCTCCGGAATCCGGCGAACAACCTCCTTCAAAAGAATGGGGTGTGCTTGTTCCACCGGTGACCTCTGTCCAACCAGAGGCACCGGATAATCTGCTGGAAGCGCTACGAGGTGAAGGAAATATGCCCTAGAGGAAATAATAAAGTTGTTATTTATATTCCCTTATATCATGATAAACGTTTATTATTCATGCTAGAATTGTATTAACCGGAAACTTAGTACATGTGTGAATACATAGACAAACAGAGTGTCACTAGTTTGCCTCTACTTGACTAGCTCGTTGAATCAATGATGGTTATGTTTCCTAACCATAGACATGAGTTGTCATTTGATTAACGGGATCACATCATTAGAGAATGATGTGATTGACTTGACCCATCCGTTAGCTCAACACGATGATCGTTTAGTTTGTTGCTATTGCTTTCTTCATGACTTATACATGTTCCTATGACTATGATATTATGCAACTCCCGAGTACCAAAGGAACACTTTGTGTGCAACCAAATGTCACAACGTAACTGGGTGATTATAAAGGTGCTCTACAGGTGTCTCCGATGGTGCTTGTTAAGTTGGCATACACCAAGATTAGGATTTGTCACTCCGATTGTCGGAGAGGTATCTCTGGGCCCTCTTGGTAATGCACATCACTATAAGCCTTGCAAGCATTGTGACTAATGAGTTAGTTGCGGGATGATGCATTACGGAATGAGTAAAGAGACTTGCCGGTAATGAGATTGAACTAGGTATGAGGATACCGACGATCGAATCTCGGACAAGTAACATACCGCTGACAAAGGGAACAACGTATGTTGTTATGCGGTTTGACCGATAAAGATCTTCGTAGAATATGTAGGAACCAATATGAGCATCCAGGTTCCGCTATTGGTTATTACCGGAGACGAGTCTCGGTTATGTCTACATTGTTCTCGAACCCATAGGGTCCGCATGCTTAACGTTCGGTGACGATCGGTATTATGAGTTTATGTATTTTGATGTACCGAAGGTAGTTCGGAGTCCTGGATATGATCACGGACATGATGAGGAGTCTTGAAATGGTTGAGACATAAAGATCAATATATTGGATGACTATGTTTGGACTTCAGAAGGGTTCCGGGCAAGTTCTCACAAGTACCGGAGTACCGGGGGGTTACTGGAACCCCCTGGGGAGTATAAGGGGCCTATTGGGCCTTAGTTGAGAAGAGGAGGGGCGGCCATGGTAGGCCGCGCACCCCCTCTCCCTCTAGTCCGAATTGGACAAGGAGGGGCGGCGCCCCCCTTTCCTTCCCCCTCTCTCCTCGTTCCCTCTCTCCTACTCCTACTCTTGGAAGGGATGGAATCCTACTCCTGGTGGGAGTAGGACTCCCCTTAGGGCGCGCCTAGGAGGGCCGACCTCTCCCCCTCCTCCACTCCTTTATATACGGGGAGGGGGCACCCCATAGACACACAAGTTGATCAGTTGATCTTTTAGCCATGTGCGGTGCCCTCCTCCACCATAATCCACCTCGGTCATATCGTAGCGGTGCTTAGGCGGAGCCCTGCGTTGGTAGCATCATCATCACCGTCATCACGCCGTCGTGCTAACGGAACTCTCCTTCAAAGCTCTGCAGGATCGGAGTTCGTGGGACGTCGCCGAGCTGAACGTGTGCTGAACTCGGAGGTGTTGTATGTTCGGTACTTGGATCGGTCGGATCATGAAGATGTACGACTACATCAACCGCGTTCTCATAATGCTTCCGCTTACAGTCTACGAGCGTACGTGGATGACTCTCTCCCCTCTCGTTGCTATGCATCACCATGATCTTGCGTGTGCGTGAGAATTTTTTGAAATTACTGCGTTCCCCAATAGTGGCATCCGAGCCAGGTTTATGCGTAGATGTTATATGTGTTGGAAATATGCCCTAGAGGCAATAATAAAAGCATTATTATTATATTTCTTTGTTCATGATAATTGTCTTTATTCATGCTATAATTGTGTTATCTGGAAATCGTAATACATGTGTGAATAATAGACACCAACATGTCCCTAGTAAGCCTCTAGTTGACTAGCTCGTTGATCAACAGATAGTCATGGTTTCCTGACTATGGACATTGGATGTCATTGATAACGAGATCACATCATTAGGAGAATGATGTGATGGACAAGACCCAATCCTAAACATAGCACAAGATCGTGTAGTTCGTTTGCTAGAGTTTTTCCAATGTCAAGTATCCTTTCCTTAGACCATGAGATCGTGTAACTCCCGGATACCGTAGGAGTGCTTTGGGTGTACCAAACGTCACAACGTAACTGGGTGACTATAAAGGTAGACTACGGGTATCTCCGAAAGTGTCTGTTGGGTTGACACGGATCAAGACTAGGATTTGTCACTCCGTATGACGGAGAGGTATCACTGGGCCCACTCGGTAATGCATCATCATTATGAGCTCAAAGTGACCAAGTGTCTGGTCACGGGATCATGCATTACGGTACGAGTAAAGTGACTTGCCGGTAACGAGATTGAATGAAGTATTGGGATACCGATGATCGAATCTCGGGCAAGTAACATATCGATTGACAAAGGGAATTGTATACGGGGTTGCTTGAATCCTCGACATCGTGGTTCATCTGATGAGATCATCGTGGAGTATGTGGGAGCCAACATGGGTATCCAGATCCCGCTGTTGGTTATTGACCGGAGAGTCGTCTCGGTCATGTCTACATGTCTCCCGAACCCGTAGGGTCTACACACTTAAGGTTCGGTGACGCTAGGGTTGTAGGGATATGTATATGCAGTAACCCGAATGTTGTTCGGAGTCCCGGATGAGATCCCGGACGTCACGAGGAGTTCCGAAATGGTCCGGAGGTAAAGAATTATATATAGGAAGTGCTGTTTCGGCCATCAGGACAAGTTTCGGGGTCACCGGTATTGTGCCGGGACCATCGGAAGGGTCCCGGGGGTCCACCTGCCCCGGGGGGTCACATGGTCTGTAGGGGTGCGCCTTGGCCTACATGGGCCAAGGGCACCAGCCCCAAGGGGCCCATGCGCCTAGGGTTTCCAAAGGGGAAGAGTCCCACAAGTGGAAGGCACCCCTAGGTGCCTTGGGGGGGGGAGGGAAACCTCCCTTGGCCGCCGCCCCCCTTAGGAGATTGGATCTCCTAGGGCCGGCGCCCCCCCTGGCACCCCTATATATAGTGGGGGAAGGAGGGCTTTTTGACCCACGCCTTTGGTTGCCTCCTTCTCCCTCTCCAACACCTCCTCCTCCTCCATAGCGCTTGGCGAAGCCCTGACGGAGTACTGCAGCTCCATCACCACCACGCCGTCGTGCTACTGCTGGAGCCATCTTCCTCAACCTCTCCTTCCCTCTTGCTGGATCAAGAAGAAGGAGACGTTACGCTAACCGTATGTGTGTTGAACACGGAGGTGCCGTCCGTTCGGTGCTAGGATCTCCGGTGATTTGGATCACGTCGTGTTCGACTACCTCATCCCCATTCTTTGAATGCTTCCGCTCGCGATCTACAAAGGTATGTAGATGCATCCGATCACTCATTGCTAGATGAACTCATAGATGGATCTTGGTGAAACCGTAGGAAAATTTTGTTTTCTGCAACGTTCCCCAACAGTGGTATCAGAGCCAGGCCTATGCGTAGTTCTTCTTGCGCGAGTAGAACACAATTTGTTGTGGGCGTAGATGTTGTCAACTTTCTTGCCGCTACTAGTCTTATCTTGCTTCAACGGTATTGTGGGATGAAGCGGCCCGGACCAACCTTACACGTATGCTTACGTGAGACCGGTTCCACCGACTAACATGCACAAGTTGCATAAGGTGGCTGGCGGGTGTCTGTCTCTCCTACTTTAGTTGGAGCGGATTCGATGAAAAGGGTCCTTATGAAGGGTAAATAGAAGTTGACAAATCACGTTGTGGCTTTCACGTTGGTAAGAAAACGTTCTTGCTAGAACCCTACTTCAGCCACGTAAAACTTGCAACAACAATTAGAGGACGTCTAACTTGTTTTTGCAGCAAGTGCTTTGTGATATGATATGGCCAAAGTTGTGATGAATGATGAATGATCTATATGTGATGTATGAGATGTTCATGCTATTGTAACAGGAATCACGACTTGCATGTCGATGAGTATGACAACCGGCAGGAGCCATAGGAGTTGTCTATATTTTTTGTATGACCTGTGTGTCATTGAGAAACGCCATGTAAATTACTTTACTTTATTGCTAAACGCGTTAGCCATAGTAGTAGAAGTAATAGTTGGCGAGCAACTTCATGGAGACACAATGATGGAGATCATGATGATGGAGATCATGGTGTCATGCCGGTGACAAGATGATCATGGAGCCCCAAGATGGAGATCAAAGGAGCTATGTGATATTGGCCATATCATGTCACTATTATTATTTGATTGCATGTGATGTTTATCATGTTTTTCATCTTGTTTACTTAGAACGACGGTAGTAAATAAGATGATCCCTCATAATAATTTCAAGAAAGTGTTCCCCCTAACTGTGCACCGTTGCGACAGTTCGTTCGTTTCTAAGCACCACGTGATGATCGGGTGTGATAGATTCCAACGTTCACATACAACGGGTGTAAGACAGATTTACACATGCAAACACTTAGGTTGACTTGACGAGCCTAGCATGTACAGACATGGCCTCGGAACACAGAAGACCAAAAGGTCGAGCATGAGTCGTATAGAAGATACGATCAACATGAAGATGTTCACCGAGGTTGACTAGTCCGTCTCACGTGATGATCGGACACGGCCTAGTTGACTCGGATCGTGCTATACTTAGATGACTAGAAGAGGGATGTCTATCTAAGTGGGAGTTCATTGAATAATTTGATTAGATGAACTTAATTATCATGAACTTAGTCTAAAATCTTTACAATATGTCTTGTAGATCAAATGGCCAACGTAGTCCTCAACTTCAACGCGTTCCTAGAGAAAACCAAGCTGAAAGACGATGGCAGCAACTATACGGACTGGGTCCGGAACCTGAGGATCATCCTCATAGCTGCCAAGAAAGATTATGTCCTACAAGCACCGCTAGGTGATCCACCCGTCCCACAGAACCAAGACGTTATGAACGCTTGGCAGACACGTGCTGATGACTACTCCCTCGTTCAGTGCGGCATGCTTTACAGCTTAGAGCTGAGGCTCCAAAAGCGTTTTGAGAGACATGGAGCATATGAGATGTTCGAGGAGCTGAAAATGGTTTTTCAAGCTCATGCCCGGATCGAGAGATATGAAGTCTCCGACAAATTCTTTAGCTGTAAGATGGAGGAAAATAGTTCTGTCAGTGAGCACATACTCACTATGTCTGGGTTACATAACCGCTTGACTCAGCTGGGAGTTAATCTCCCGGATGATGCGGTCATTGACAAAATCCTCCAGTCGCTTCCACCAAGCTACAAGAGCTTTGTGATGAACTTCAATATGCAGGGGATGGAAAAGACCATTCTTGAGGTATTTGCAATGCTGAAATCAGCAGAGGTAGAAGTCAAGAAGGAACATCAAGTGTTGATGGTCAATAAAACCACTAAGTTCAAAAAGGGCAAGGGTAAAAAGAACTTCAAGAAGGACGGCAAGGGAGTTGCTGCGCCCGGTAAGCAAGCTGCCGGGAAGAAGCCAAAGAATGGACCCAAGCCCGAGACTGAGTGCTTTTATTGCAAGGGAAGTGGTCACTGGAAGCAGAACTGCCCCAAATACTTAGCGGACAAGAAGGCCGGCAAAACGAAAGGTATATGTGATATACATGTAATTGATGTGTACCTTACCAGTACTCGTAGTAGCTCTTGGGTATTTGATACCGGTGCAGTTGCTCACATTTGTAACTCAAAGCAGGAGCTGCAGAATAAGCGGAGACTGGCAAAGGACGAGGTGACGATGCGCGTCGGGAATGGTTCCAAGGTCAATGTGATCGCCGTCGGCACGCTACCTCTAAATTTACCTTCGGCATTAGTTTTAAACCTTAATAATTGTTATTTAGTGCCAGCTTTGAGCATGAATATTGTATCGGGATCTCATTTAATTCGAGATGGCTACTCATTTAAATCCGAGAATAATGGTTGTTCTATTTATATGAGAGATATGTTTTATGGTCATGCTCCGATGGTGAATGGTTTATTCTTTCTCGAGCGTAATGCTACACATGTTCATAGTGTGAAAACCAAAAGATGTAAGGTTGATAACGATAGTCCCACATACTTGTGCGCCTTGGTCACATAGGTGTCAAACACATGAAGAAGCTCCATACAGATGGACTTTTAGAGTCTCTTGATTATGAATCATTTGACACGTGCGAACCATGCCTCATGGGTAAAATGACCAAGACTCCGTTCTCAGGAACAATGGAGCGAGCAACCAACTTACTGGAAATCATACATACTGATGTGTGCGGTGCAATGAGTGTTGAGGCTCGCGGTGGCTATCGTTATGTTCTCACCCTCACTGATGACTTGAGTAGATATGGGTATATCTACTTAATGAAACACAAGTCTGAAACCTTTGAAAGGTTCAAAGAATTTCAGAGTGAGGTTGAGAATCAATGTGACAGAAAAATCAAGTTTTTACGATCAGATCGTGGAGGAGAATACTTGAGTCACGAATTTGGCACACACTTAAGGAAATGTGGAATAGTTTCACAACTCATGCCGCCTGGAACACCTCAGCGTAATGGTGTGTCCGAACTTCGTAATCGCACTCTATTAGATATGGTGCGATCTATGATGTCTCTTACCGATTTACCGCTTTCTTTTTGGGGCTATGCTTTAGAGACTGCCGCATTCACTTTAAATAGGGCTCCGTCGAAATCCGTTGAGATGACACCGTATGAATTATGGTTTGGGAAGAAACCTAAGCTGTCGTTTCTAAAAGTTTGGGGATGCGATGCTTATGTCAAGAAACTTCAACCTGAAAAGCTCGAACCCAAGTAGGAAAAATGCGTCTTCATAGGATACCCTAAAGAAACTACTGGGTATACCTTCTACCTCAGATCCGAAGGCAAGATCTTTGTTGCCAAGAATGGATCCTTTCTAGAGAAAGAGTTTCTCTCGAAAGAAGTAAGTGGGAGGAAAGTAGAACTTGATGAAGTATTACCTCTTGAACCGGAAAATGGCGCAACTCAAAAAAATGTTCCTGAGGTGCCTGCACCGACTAGAGAGGAAGTTAATGATGATGATCAAGATACTTCTGATCAAGCTCCTACTGAAATTCGAAGGTCCACAAGGACACGTTCCGCACCAGAGTGGTACGGCAACCCTGTCTTGGAAATCATGTTGTTAGACAACGGTGAACCTTCGAACTATGAAGAAGTGATGGCGGGCCCGGATTCCGACAAATGGCTGGAAGCCATGAAATCCGAGATAGGATCCATGTATGAAAACGAAGTATGGACTTTGACTGACTTGCCCGATGATCGGCGAGCCATAGAAAATAAATGGATCTTTAAGAAGACAGACGCGGATGGTAATGTGACCATCCATAAAGCTCGGCTTGTCGCTAAGGGTTATTGACAAGTTCAAGGGGTTGACTACGATGAGACTTTCTCACCGGTAGCGAAACTGAAGTCTGTCCGAATTATGTTAGCGATTGCCGCATACTATGATTATGAGATATGGCAAATGGACGTCAAAACGGCATTCCTTAATGGTTTCCTTAACGAAGAATTGTATATGATGCAGCCAGAAGGTTTTGTCGATCCTAAGAATGCTAACAAGGTGTGCAAGCTCCAACGCTCGATTTATGGGCTGGTGCAAGCATCTCGGAGTTGGAACATTCGCTTTGATGAGATGATCAAAGCGTTTGGGTTTACGCAGACTTATGGAGAAGCCTGCGTTTACAAGAAAGTGAGTGGGAGCTCTGTAGCATTTCTCATATTATATGTAGATGACATACTTTTGATGGGAAATGATATAGAACTCTTGGACAGCATCAAGGCCTACTTGAATAAGAGTTTTTCAATGAAGGACCTTGGTGAAGCTGCTTATATATTAGGCATCAAGATCTATAGAGATAGATCGAGACGCCTCATAGGTCTTTCGCAAAGCACATACCTTGATAAGATATTGAAGAAGTTCAATATGGATCAGTCTAAGAAGGGGTTCTTGCATGTGTTGCAAGGTGTGAAATTGAGCTCAGCTCAATGTCCGACCACGGCAGAAGATATAGAAGAGATGAGTGTCATCCCCTATGCCTCAGCCATAGGTTCTATTATGTATGCCATGCTGTGTACCAGACCTGATGTAAACCTTGCCATAAGTTTGGTAGGAAGGTACCAAAGTAATCCCGGCAAGGAACACTGGACAACGGTCAAGAATATCCTGAAGTACCTGAAAAGGACTAAGGAAATATTTCTCGTTTATGGAGGTGACGAAGAGCTCGTCGTAAAGGGTTACGTCGACGCTAGCTTTGACACAAATCTGGATGACTCTAAGTCACAAACCGGATACGTGTATATTTTGAATGGTGGGGCAGTAAGCTGGTGCAGTTGCAAGCAAAGCGTCGTGGCGGGATCTACATGTGAAGCGAAGTACATGGCAGCCTCGGAGGCAGCGCATGAAGCAATTTGGGTGAAGGAGTTCATCACCGACCTAGGAGTCATACCCAATGCGTCGGGGCCAATCAAACTCTTTTGTGACAACACTGGAGCTATTGCACTTGCCAAGGAGCCCAGGTTTCACAAGAAGACAAGGCACATCAAGCGTCGCTTCAACTCCATTCATGAAAATGTTCAAGATGGAGACATAGAGATTTGTAAAGTACATACGGACCTGAATGTAGCAGATCCGTTGACTAAACCTCTCCCTAGGGCAAAACATGATCAACACCAGAATTCGATGGGTGTTCGATTCATCACAATGTAACTAGATTATTGACTCTAGTGCAAGTGGGAGACTGTTGGAAATATGCCCTAGAGGCAATAATAAAAGCATTATTATTATATTTCTTTGTTCATGATAATTGTCTTTATTCATGCTATAATTGTGTTATCTGGAAATCGTAATACATGTGTGAATAATAGACACCAACATGTCCCTAGTAAGCCTCTAGTTGACTAGCTCGTTGATCAACAGATAGTCATGGTTTCCTGACTATGGACATTGGATGTCATTGATAACGATATCACATCATTAGGAGAATGATGTGATGGACAAGACCCAATCCTAAACATAGCACAAGATCGTGTAGTTCATTTGCTAGAGTTTTTCCAATGTCAAGTATCCTTTCCTTAGACCATGAGATCGTGTAACTCCCGGATACTGTAGGAGTGCTTTGGGTGTACCAAACGTCACAACGTAACTGGGTGACTATAAAGGTAGACTACGGGTATCTCCGAAAGTGTCTGTTGGGTTGACACGGATCAAGACTGGGATTTGTCACTCCGTATGACGGAGAGGTATCACTGGGCCCACTCGGTAATGCATCATCATTATGAGCTGAAAGTGACCAAGTGTCTGGTCACGGGATCATGCATTACGGTACGAGTAAAGTGACTTGCCGGTAACGAGATTGAACGAAGTATTGGGATACCAACGATCGAATCTCGGGCAAGTAACATATCGATTGACAAAGGGAATTGTATACGGGGTTGCTTGAATCCTCGACATCGTGGTTCATCCGATGAGATCATCGTGGAGTATGTGGGAGCCAACATGGGTATCCAGATCCCGCTGTTGGTTATTGACCGGAGAGTCGTCTCGGTCATGTCTACATGTCTCCCGAACCCGTAGGGTCTACACACTTAAGGTTCGGTGACGCTAGGGTTGTAGGGATATGTATATGCAGTAACCCGAATGTTGTTCGGAGTCCCGGATGAGATCCCGGACGTCACGAGGAGTTCCGGAATGGTTCGGAGGTAAAGAATTATATATAGGAAGTGCTGTTTCGGCCATCGGGACAAGTTTCGGGGTCACCGATATTGTGCCGGGACCACCGGAAGGGTCCCAGGGGTCCACCGGGTGGGTCCACCTGCCCCGAGGGGTCACATGGGCTGTAGGGGTGCGCCTTGGCCTACATGGGCCAAGGGCACCAGCCCCAAGGGGCCCATGTGCCTAGGGTTTCCAAAGGGGAAGAGTCCCACAAGTGGAAGGCACCCCTAGGTGCCTTGGGGGGAGGGAAACCTCCCTTGGCCGCCGCCCCCCCTAGGAGATTGGATCTCCTAGGGCCGGCGCCCCCCTGGCACCCCTATATATAGTGGGGGAAGGAGGGCTTTTTGACCCACGCCTTTGGTTGCCTCCTTCTCCCTCTCCAACACCTCCTCCTCCTCCATAGCACTTGGCGAAGCCCTGACGGAGTACTGCAGCTCCATCACCACCACGCCGTCGTGCTGCTGCTGGAGCCATCTTCCTCAACCTCTCCTTCCCTCTTGCTGGATCAACAAGAAGGAGATGTTACGCTGACCGTACGTGTGTTGAACGTGGAGGTGCCGTCCGTTCGGTGCTAGGATCTCCGGTGATTTGGATCACGTCGTGTTCGACTACCTCATCCCCGTTCTTTGAACGCTTCCGCTCGCGATCTACAAAGGTATGTAGATGCATCCGATCACTTGTTGCTAGATGAACTCATAGATGGATCTTGGTGAAACCGTAGGAAAATTTTGTTTTCTGCAATGTTCCCCAACAATATGCACGAGTAGAACACAAAGGAGTTGTGGGCGTGGGTATAGACATATTTCTTGCGGTCACTAGTTGATTCTTGATTCAGCGGCATTGTTGGATGAAGCAGCCCAAACCGACATTACGCGTACGCTTACGCGAGACTGGTTCTACCGACGTGCTTCGCACACAGGTGGCTAGTGGGTTTATGTTTCTCCAGCTTTATTTGAATCAGATTCAATGAACCGGGTTCTTTCTGAAGATCAAAAAGCAATCACTATACCACGTTGTGGTTTTTGATGCGTAGGTAAGAACGGTTCTTGCTCAGCCCGTAGCAGCCAGATAAAACTTGCAACAACAAAGTAGAGGACGTATAACTTGTTTTTGCAGGGCATGTTGTGATGTGATATGGTCAAGACATGATGCTAAATTTTATTGTATGAGATGATCATGTTTTGTAACACAGTTATCGACAACTGGCTGGAGCCATATGGTTATCTCTTTATTATATGAAATGCAATCGCCATGTAATTGCTTTACTTTATCACTAAGCGGTAGCGATAGTCGTGGAAGCAATAGTTGGTGTGATGACAACGATGCTTCGATGGAGATCAAGGTGTCAAGCCGGTGACGATGGTGATCATGACGGTGCTATGGAGATGGAGATCACATGCACAAGATGATGATGGCCATATCATATGTAACATCCCAAAATTCTAAATTTTGGAATGTTATATTAAATAGATAGTTTTGATTGTTTGCTTGATTGTGATGAGTGAAATTGAGTAATATTCGAAAACTTTTGAAAGTTAAATGAGAGGGAATGAAATGACTTCCCAAACTTTCACCTTTGCTTTCTAATCTTCGTGAATTCAAATTCTTTTCAGATACAAAACCCTAGAGAGAATATGACATGACTTCTTCCATTTAAATAAAATGAAAGGGGTTCTGAAAATATTTGAATTTCATTTGGAAATATTTCAAATTCAGAAACTTTAAGAAACTCAATAGTTTCACGAGAGAAGATAAAACGACTTCTTCAAAACATATGAAATATGAGTTGGGAGTTTAAAAGGATCAAATTTAAAGTTCCTTTGAAATTATTTTCAATTTAGAGTTATTTGGTTTTATTCAAATTATTTTTCTACAAAAATAAAATATATGGGAATTAGGGTAAAATGATTCCCTGCAATAGAAAATTGGAGAGAAATAAATTTGAAATCATTTTGGTATTTTTAAAATTATTTTATGGCATTTTATTGCAATAATAGAACTCTTTGCTTTATTTGAATTTTTGTGGATTTTATTTGACGCTAGAAAAATGTTCATGTCGTAGAAAATCGTTTTCTGAAAATTTTGATATATTATATGCCTATATAATATTTTTATTTTTATTGTTTTTATTATTTTTTTGTTTGTATAGAAAAGTAGTTTTATAAAAAAATCCTTCTCCCGCCGAACTGGGCCGGCCCAGCTCCAGCTAGGCCAAGCCCAGCCGCCAACCGCCATCGCCCCGACCTCCCGCAGGTCTCCGCCGCGCACACGACTCCGCCACTACCGGAGTCCTGGCCGAACTCCTCCTCCGTCCCGACCCCTTCCCCATGCCACTCCTCGCCCCATCTTCAAAGGCGCTGCCCCGGGGCCCCTGGACCCCAATCCGCCGCCGCCAAACCACGACGCCGCCGCCCTCGCCCCACATTGCCGCTTGCCGCCGCTGCCGCCCGCGCCAGCGCTAGCTGCCGCTCCTGCGCCGTGTTACCCCTTTGCCAGCGCCGCTGCCCGAAGTCGTCGCCGAACCGCCGTTGTCCGCCGCCTCGCCGGAAAGCCGCCGGAAAATAGCAGCCGCTGACGAAACCGCCACGGACCAGTAAAACCGTCGCCCCGATCCGATCTGGTTTTTTTCTCTCTCGGTTTTCATTATAAACCCGTTTTTATTTTGTCTAGTTATTTAGAGAACGCTCGCTGGTTTAGCCTTTGGAGCGAACGAATTTGTTGGTCTAGGTTCTGTAGCGAACGTTCGTTCGGTAGAATTTTCTTTTTCTTTTTAATTTGGGCCAGGGACCCATCCATGAATATTTTATTTTCAAATTAGTCCCTGATCTTCAATCTATCACAACCTTTTGCTTGTTGGTCCAAATCCAACGAAACCAATGCCCACTTCTTCGTTATGATCCCCTCTATCCCGATAATCAACTTCAACATATTTTTGAAAAATTTAAACAGATTTGTATTTGAACTTCTTTTGTTCGTAACTTGAGTTTTATAACTCCGATTTAGTTGATTCTTTTTGCAAATCGAAGCTCTTGACCTAAACTTTTTGATAAGGCCAAATTCACAAAATTTTGGTACAGTTAGAACTTGTTTTATGTTGCAAGAGTTATTTGCTTGGTTTTGATGTTTTCTGAATTGTCTTCTTCGTTCTTTCCGATCTTTTGAGTGATTGCTTATGTGTGTTTGCTATTGCTTGCTCATGATAGATTGACCGGAGTGTGACGAATAGAACTATTAGGAGTTATGAGTGTGAATCATCTTCATCAACAGTACGAGGCAAGTTCACACTTTGATCATACTTTTCATTACCCAGTTTTTATGCATTAGTTTCAACCCTAAAACTTTGCATGAGTAGGATCTGATTAACATGTGGGGATTGGGAAGTAATTGATGAGTGTCGGATTTTGGGTTCCGACAGACCCTTGAGGTTCGAACACTGGGGTGCGCGCGGAGATCTCTCCCCTACCGATCTACATCCAATCTCCTCGCGTGATCTTAGCTAGAAACAACGAACAACACAAGGGACACGAGGTTTATACTGGTTTGGGCCACCGTTGTGGTGTAATACCCTACTCCAGTGTGTGGCGTGGTGAATCGCCTCAGGGGCTGATGATGAACAGTACAAGGGGAGAACTGCCTCGCGAGAGGTGTTCTTGAGCTGGTGCGACGAACTGCTTGGGTGAGTTCAGTCGCCTCTCTCTCTCTCTGCTAGGGTTCTACCAGATCTCTAGCTGTCCCTCTACTCTGTGGTGGCCAGCTCTATTTATAGAGGCCCTGGGCCTCTCCCCAAATAATGAGCGGGAAGGGCGCCAACAATTGGCCATTTTGAAGGGGAACATCTAGTACAAGTTATCCTAACCAAAGGTGGTCTTCGGCTGCCAAAAGCACTGGTGATGACGCCGTCTTGGGCTCCACGGTGACCTCCGTCCTGCCGCTCTGTTGGTCTTGGTCTCATTGCACCGGAATGGTAACCTTTGCCCGATGCCTTGGCCTGTGCTTGCCCCCTTTGCACCAAAGGGGAAACAGGGACACTGTGCAGGCCGGCGCCCGCCTGGTCTCGATCATCATGGCTTGCGTCACGGGCTCCTCACGAGGTATCCCCACCTTGATCTCTCCGCCTCCTCGCGAGCCTGCCTGATGAGGCTGCCTCTAAGGAAGCTTTCGGTCGTTCGCCATGCGAGGCTTGGCCCCTCGCGAGGGTCTTGAGCTTGAGTTGATGAAGATGGGCTGCGTTGGGCCCCCACTTGAGCCACGCCGCAGGCTGCAGGCAGGCAAGTCTGGGGACCCCCGTTCCCAGAACGCCGACAGTAGCCCCCGGGCCCACGGTGCGCCCGTGCTTGGCGTAGCAGGGGGCGAAGAGGCAAGCGCGAAGCGCCGCGGGCCCAAAAAGCCTGCGGCCTCGGGTGCCGCGTGGCGATTGATTGGTCGTGGGCGTCTGTGTTTCCCCACGACGCCTTGTTACCCGCCCGGCTAAGCGGACCCGTAGTTTCACACAGTTGTTCCTCCTTTCCGCTGCTCGCTTGCCTCCTACCTTTCCTTCTTCTTCAAGCTCCAGCCTCCGCCGCCAATCCGGCTCGAGTTCTTCCTCCTCTTCACCGCCATGGCGTCGACGAAGAAAGGAAGGGGAAAGAAGCCCACGCCTTCGCCCCGCACACCTCCGGCGGCGCCCCCCGCCGTTGCCCGGTCGATCATACTCAATCCAGAAGCTTTGAACAAGGTTCGCTCCGCCCTTGCCACTACCTTCAACGAGTGCGGCAGGACCACAGTCTGGCCTGCGTCCCATGCCTCCCTTGATAGGATCGTCACGGAGGTCCGATTCTTCGCTGATGCCCTATGGGCGGGTCTGGTTCCCTCCTTTTCCACCTTCTTCAATGTGATGCTCTCCCATTATCAGATCCGCATGATGCACCTCTGGCCGGAGTCCATTACTCTGCTGGCTGTCTTTGCTTTTGTTTGCGAGGCGATGATAGGCATTCCTCCTTCCGTTGCCCTGTTGCACCACTTCTTTTCCATGCGCCTGAGCGATCCCACTCATTGCTTAGGGTGTGTGAGCTTCTTAGCCGTGCCAGAGACGGCCGCTTCAGGGATCGAGTTCGGCCTTCCTCCTCCTAAGGCCAGGTTCAGAGTGCGGTGGCTGTACGTGGACGTTGGAGTGCCCAACCCTCTGCTCTCGCATCCGACCTCGCCTGCTGTTCCTCACGCGGGTTGGGACCATGAGGTGCTCGCGAGCCCCCGGCTCGCCTTCATCTGGCGCCGTTTCCAGAGTTTGAGGGTGCTCAATGTGACAACACCCAAGGTGGTGAAGGAGTTCCTCCAATGTCGCATTGCTCCTCTCCAGTGCCACTCTCGCCGGATGTGGCACTTTGCGGGGCACAGAGACCGCATGCGGCTTCAGGAGGAGGACTTGGTGCCTGAAGTGCTGCGGACGATGCTTAGGGTCTTGACTGGTGATCCTTCCCCAGGCAACCTTCGGAGTAATGGTGTCCTCTTGTATCTTTGCTCCGACAGGGCCAATTTTGTGAGGCAGATGCCCAGCTTCGACGAGTGGGGGCTGCGCCCGGCTGGCTTCACGGGGCCCCGCGAGAACCCAGCCACCGTGGTTGCTTCCCCTGCCGCCCACAACGGTCCTTCCTCGGGCGACAGGGCGGGGAGACGAGAACCGGCGAGGGTTGAGGCGCCCGATGTCGAGGTGCCGACGCCGCGAGAAGCCTCGAAGGCGGCGCCTCCCGAGGCCCTCCCTGGAGCGGCGACAGGTGCGGAGTCGCGGGCTATGGTTCCTGAGGCCGGGGCTTCAGAGCCCCCAGCCGTTCCTCGCAAGGCGACGCCTGACGGCGCCCCCCAGGCTGACTCCTCCAGCGCTTATCATCTTGACGCTTCTTCTGCACCAGGGGTCGAGCCCTGCGCCAGGCGCTTAGGTTGGTTCCGTGTAGACTTCGAGGCCCTCCGCAAGAGGAAGGAGGCCTTGGGTGGCAACGACCGCCCTTGCCGCTTATTGAAGCGCAGGAAGTACTTTGCCATGGATGAGTAAGTCTTCTTCTTTCCTTGCTCATTTACTTTGCTATCCCTGCGACTGATTGCGGCCCTTTCAGGCCCTGCCCTGCGAAACTCGCCGAGTCATCCCGGGAGCCATCCTCCCAAGCTTCGCCTTCTCCGCTGGCCCTGGGCTCGCCGAGCTCGAGCGGCTCCCCTGCTGCCAGACCAGTTGGTGGAGTGGTCCGTTCCATAGGGCACCTCGAGCCTGCGCGCCCGCTGTCCTTTCTTCATGATTCCTCCTGGGGCACATCCGGCTTGCCCCGCATTCCTCCTCTGACCATAGATGGTGAATGGCTGAAGTCTGTCTTTGGCTCCTCCTCCGTGGGTGGACCGACGCCAGGCCGGATTCCCAGAGAGGTCCGTTAGGGATGGCTAGGGCGCCAGCCCCCAGCCCCATGCCGGGCGGGGGCCTGCCGTATCGGGGCCCTCCGCAAGCTCCGGTGGAAGAGGGTGATGTGGAAGACGTGCTCAGGCGCGCTCGGGAGCGACGCGCCCTTCGCGAAGAGTTCCTCCAGAGGGTGGCGGATGCAGTGAGCCGGATCAGGGCAGAGCTTGCTGACGAGGATGCGCGCCTCGAGGCTGAAGGTTTGTGCCTTGCTGAGGAGAGGCTCAAACTAAAGGTTGTCATCGTCCTTGCGCGTCACCAACATGATCTCGACAACGCGAAGGCCAAAGCGTCGCTGGCAGCTTCGTGGGAGGCCTGCTCCCAGGCCATCGAGGAGGCTCGGGAAGCAGACCGACGGCGCAAGGATGCGGAGGAGCGTGTGTGGGAGCTCCAAGCCTGGAGCAACTCCCCGGAGCAGCAAGTGGAACTGCGCCAGGCGGCCCTTGAGTCGATGGAGGGGGCCCCTATTGATCGGGCGGAGCTTCTGAAGCGCGAGGAGGCGCTGACGCTGGAGGCCGCCAAGCACAACCTTGATCTTGAGCGGTTGGAGATGAGGGAGTGCCTGGTGGCTCGGGCGGAGGATGACGTTGCCGCGCGCGAAGCCCGGGCCCAAGAAGAAGTCGATCGCCGCGTGGCGGAAGCTCGCTCGGCCTTCGAGCGCAAATATGGGACGAGGTTGGGGCTGATCAAGGCCGAGGCTGAGGGCGGGACCGCAGCCCTCAGGGCCAAACTGGCCGAAGTGATGCGTCGTGCGGACTCCTCCGCATCCGCCCTCAGCACAACACAGGCGGAGCTGTCCTCTTCCCGGGTCGAGCAGCTTCTTCTCCAACAGAGGGTTGATGACGCCGAGGCCATCGCGCAGCGGAATGAGGACGAGATCCGTCGGCGGCGGGTTTTGGAGCGCGAGCATGCCCCCATGCTTCAAACACTCAGAGAAAGGGCCAACACAGCTTTGGGCAACATCTGCGAGGCTGCCGCTAAGGAGCCGCACGAGGTCAACTAGGCCGACAACCTCCAGTTTTTCACCGATGTGGTGACGCTTCTGGAGAACTGCTCTGAAAGGTCCCATTGGCTTGTCAAAGAGAGGAGCTGAGCCTTTCTCGGGCGTGCATTCTCCCGCGTCTTCAGCTATTTACTGGACAGGGACCCCCACTTTGACTTCGACGCTGCCATCGCACCCGTGCCCATAGCCGTTCGGGGTGACCTGGCGCGATGGGTGGAGAACAACATGGACGCCCTCGTCAGGGCCTTTGCATCTGATGATGATGGCGTGGTCGTGGCCGCCAATGAAGGCGGTGTTGTGGACGAGCCTGGTGCTGACGGAGATGCTGGCGGCGGCGGCGGCAATGTCAACGATGCCAGTGATGCCTCCGAGGATGCCCAAGAAGACACGGTGAGTGATATGTCCGACTGACCGCATGTCACTGCTGTTTATCCTGCACGAAGAAGGTTCGGGCTTGGCCCCGAAGAATGTAAGAGCATTTTGGGAGGGGAAGCCCCCCATGTAAAGGTTTGCAATTAGTACCCTGGTAAGTACAACGTTGCGTGTGAAATTAGCCGCTGGCCCGGTGATGGGTCAGCTGACTTGTGTACCTTCCGACCCCGACGAGTCCCGAGCGGGCCTGCAGGGCCGCCGCACCTCGGGTGTCTTCTGATTAACTTGTAGATTCCGCGATGAAAACCTCCGAAAAGGGTGCGGTAACAGCGGTCCTGGTTGTAAACGTGCCTGGCCCGGCCCGGCTCGCGAGGGGCTCGCGAGGGGGGGGGGCAGCCGATGCTAACTTGGATGCAAAGCCGAAACCAGAACGCAACAGATTGCTCGAACGAGGCTAAACACCCCTTCCCCCAAACACAGCAAGCATCAAGCTCAAATCCAACTTAAATCCAAATCGAAGAACTTTGTCAACAAGGAAAGGCAGAAGCAAAAGGCCACGTCCGGCACCTAGTCTAGTCTTCGACATCTTCTCACTAGCGCGGAGCTAAGTGCTGCCACTGGGCATGGGCGGGAGCCCCCGAGGCCCGATGGCGGCTCTCCGGAGACTCCGGGGCGTGTACAGCCCCACTCATTATTACGTGAGAGTGTCACGGGCGGCGAGCTTCACAGGCACTGGGCCTTCTTCACAGGTACTGGCCTTGCTTCATATCGCCAGACGAGGGCCCCGCCTTGCGCCTCACTCTGCTGCCATTGACGGCGACCGGAAACTAGGATGACGCCAATGAGGTAGAGCGGTCGCCAGCGGTTCCCCCGACGACCACGGGTCCCCTGCCGGGGGCAGGCCCTGGAGCACCTCCCCGGCAGCGGGCCTACCTCCTAAGAATGCCTTGCTCCGACCGTCGCGGGGACGAACCCGAATCTCGGCCCCTCTCCTACAGCTCCCTGCGCCCTCCTCCTGAGGGGTATGAGGCTGTAGAATTGGGGCAGCCAGCTGCTATGGCGACCTGTATCTCCTGCGACCCATGGTTAGCATAAGCTTGCTCCTGAGGGATGAGTGGTACCCGATAGTTGCCGCCGCCGGTGCGGTTGTCGAGGCTCTCCTGGGGTTCCCGAAAGAGCTCAGCTTCTGGCGCCTCCTCGCCCCAGCCTGGCCCGAGGAATGAGCCATGATCTTCATCTAGTGCGCACCCCTGATCCACCATGTGGGGCACATAAGCTTCTAGGGCCACCGCCCCGTGCGCCTCGCCGTAGCACCCCGTATGCCATGCAGCCTGGCTTGGAGCGCCGTCTTGGGGGTGAGGACGCGGCGGTCCACCGAGGCCGAAGGCCGCGGCGTGCACCCCTTCGCTGGCCTGAGAAGAGGCCGGCGTGACTTGTCGCCCGGTGCCGGCGGAGGTGTTGACGCTGAACGGGCCCTGGAGTCCGCTGGAAGTTGCGTGCATGCACGCGATGCCGCCATACGGCCCGCTTGGGTCTGGGGTGGCAGCGGGACGCAGAAAGGAGGTGTTCCTGAGGTGGCGGCATGCAGGAGCTCGGCTACTCTCTCCAACAACACGTCGCGGCCGCCCTCCAGCAGTCGGCACCATAGCAGCTCTCGGGCCACCGTGAGCGCGGCCCTGGAATTCGCTTGCTCCCGTCGGGTGTACGGCGTTGTGGCCGCAGCATGGTTTGAGACCCTTGCTGTGGCCCGCACCTGCCGTGGTGTGAGGGCAGGCGGCGTCTGGCCGCATCGCCCGTGCCCTGCAGTGCCCTGCGGAGCGCGGGTTGCCTGAGGCGCAAGGTTGAGGTCGCCCTGGGCTGGGGCCACGGCGTGGGCGGGCCACGCTGCCCAGCGGTCGATGTTGGCCGCCGGGTCACTTGACATCTGAACGGCAAGGCGACGGAACGGGATGCGGAGGAAGAAGGATTCCGGCGCACCCCTACCTGGCGCGCCAAATGTCAGATTTCGGGTTCCGGCAGACCCTTGAGGTTCGAACACTGGGTGCGCGCGGAGATCTCTCCCCTACCGATCTACGTCCAATCTCCTCACGTGATCTTAGCTAGAAACAACGAACAACACAAGGGACACGAGGTTTATACTGGTTCCGGCCACCATTGTGGTGTAATACCCTACTCCAGTGTGTGGCGTGGTGGATTGCCTCAGGGGCTGATGATGAACAGTACAAGGGGAGAACAGCCTCGCGAGAGGTGTTCTTGAGCTGGTTTGACAAACTGCTTGGGTGAGTTCAGTCGCCTCTCTCTCTCTGCTAGGTTTTTACCAGATATCTAGTTGTCCCTCTACTCTGTGGTGGCTAGCTCTATTTATAGTGGCCCTGGGCCTCTCCCCAAATAATGAGCGGGAAGGGCGCCAACAATTGGCCATTTTGAAGGGGAACATCTAGTACAAGTTATCCTGACCAAAGGTGATCTTCGGCTGCCAAAAGCACTGGTGATGACACCGCCTTGGGCTCCACGGTGACCTCCGTCCTGCCGCTCTGTTGGTCTTGGTCTCGTTGCACCGGAATGGTAAGCTTTGCCCGATGCCTTGGCCTGTGCTTGCCCCCTTTGCACCAAAGGGGAAACAAGGACACTGCGCAGGCCGGCGCCCGCCTGGTCTCGATCGTCATGGCTTGCGTCACGCGCTCCTCGCAAGGTATCCCCGCCTTGATCTCTCCACCTCCTCGCGAGCCTGCCTGATGAGGCTGCCTCTGAGGAAGCTTCCGGTCATCCGCCCCGCGAGGCTTGGCCCCTCGCGAGGGTCTTGAGCTTGAGCTGATGAAGATGGGCCGTGCTGGGCCCCCACTTGAACCACGCCGTAGGCCGCAGGCAGGCAAGTCTGGGGACCCCTGTTCCCAGAACGCCGACGATGAGGTAGAACCTATTGCCCTGTTTATTATCAAACCCTGGGAGTTACTTCTACGTTATGCTTATATTGCTATGCTATGCTCGTAGGCGTGGGTTGGTTTGAGAGATCCATGACAGTTGTGAGATTTCTAATTAACGGTTAACTTAAGGTGGCTACTTTAATACACATCTGGGTGGAATGGTAGGGGCACCCTGGAGCACCTAGTGGTTTGCCCGGGCACCTGGAGAATCTAGTGCTTGCCCAAGGGGATCTCGGAGGACCCGTGTGATCACCCTATGGAATGCCACCCAGGATCAAAGGGACCATAAGATTATTCATGCAAGAAACTTCTGTGTGCAACCACAAGCTATTATGGGCTCTAGCATAGTTGAGTATGTTGCATGACCTCTTCCAGTGGTAGGCTAGCAGATGTAGGGGATGTAGGTTGGTACTGTCTACCCAGGGTTAGAGTTAATGCTTCCGAAAGACTGTGTCTCGGTCATCCGTTTCTCAAACACCCTGTAGTGAGAGAAATCCAACGGAGGAGATCGAGTCTTGTGGGGAAAAGTGCGCAAACATCTCCAGAGTGTACAAACTAATCATGATTACTCGTGTCCCCGGTTATGGACATCTTGAGTATCTGGTTCTTGAATCATCATGTTGATCTCAACACTTTACTTAAATAAATTGGTCGGGTTGATGATTATTCTAATCGGGATTGAGTTGGAGGAACCTTCTCAATGTTTTCAACAAACTTTGTAGTTAAATAAAATATATTCCTTTGCTATAGGGAAAATTTGGCTTCATGCAAAAGTAAACTTAGAGCTTTCCACCAGCCAAATATGCATATAGTGATAGCTATTATTCATCATTATCCTATGGTGTGAATTTGCCAGTACATTCAATGTACTGACCTACATGGCTGCAACGTCTCATGTTGCAGGAATCTTATGACGAGTAAGTGATATGTTAGGGTTATGATTTCTACACTCAACTTTGTCGTTGGTGTTGATGGGAATCCATAATCTTGTTATTACTTCCGCTATATGGATTGAGGTAATAGTATTTACGTTATTCATACATGTGATTTACCTCTGTTATAAATCCTTGAGTACTGTGTGTGTCAGCATACCGATCCAGGGTGACACTTAAGCACGGAGATTTGACCGTGTGAGGTCGGGTCGCTACAAGATGGTATCAGAGCACATGTTGACTGTAGGACGCGACCCTAGAAAATTGACAAGCCAATTAGAAAGATTTTCTCAAAAACCTTCTTTTCAAAAAGATCTTTTACCTCTCTTCTCTTATGAGCTTATTCAAATATTCCCTTTTAGTGAGACCATACCCCTTTTCCCTTTTGACCACTCGAAAATTTGACTGATGAGACCACAACAAGAAGTACAAGACATCGGACAACTAAGACCACTTCGGAATGAAGAGGATTTTACCGTGCATTACAATAATGGAAACTACAATGGTTGAAGACTCCGAAGACTAGGAGAATTTGAAGGCTCTGAAGAATTCCCAGATTTATATGACTTAGGAAGATTACCCTTATGGAACTTGGTAGACTATTGAAGCTGTCAATACCCGAGATCAAGGTATGTCAGAGAAAGATCGGAACATGGAGCACTAAAACTCGAAGTTCTTGTCAAGAAAACCCTAAGGCAGGACAGATCAATTATGAAATGAATGCTCATGGCAGTAACATGGGCATAGACATAGCTATCCATGATGTTATCACCCGCTTACGCTAGTATCATCATCCCGAGTTAAACATGCATTTCATCTGAAGGATTGGATGGTAAAAGGCTAATGGAGCACCTATCAGCAAAAGATGAAGTTTTAACCTTAGCTGGTGTATCACCAGGATCTGGAGTATTACATCAAGAATTTTAAGATGGACCTGCAGGAAGCCGTATTTGACAAGAAAGCATTTCGTGAAGAACTTAGGAACCAGAAGCTAAAAGTAGCCAAGCTGGAGGAGCAAAACCTCGAGCTACAGGAGAACCGCCAGGAACTGAAGGACAGTAGGACCGCGGTTCATGACAAGGATGTTGAAAACCCATAAATTTGGAACACAACCCCATAATATTGAAGGACGTCATGAGAGACTTCGCGTCGACAGAGATGATCTGGCAAAATAACTTGAGAAGGACAAGCACGATTGGAAGTAGCCACCAGAGACATGAACAAGATGTGAAGATGTTTGATGACTTTGAGGTTTATTGACCATTAGAAGACCAAACCCCCATTATATACTTACGTTAGATGCGACGTTTGTGAGCTGTCATTTGTTTGATGTTTTTCCGACAGCCACGGATAAAATCTATCTTTTCAAAACCATTGTTTGCATTGTGTGTATCCCTCTCTATCTCTCTTATCTCACCCCAAACCCATGGACCCAATAGAGGATGAATGGAGATGAACTCATATTTCCTGGACTGATAAGTCAATTGCAGACTGACCGATGGATTCAGAACATGGAGGATCACATGAAGAATAACCCTATAGTCGAAAAGGATATGACCCAGCATGCTCTTTAGTGCTTTGAAAGAGGTGCTGCTACTTGGTGGAGGATGTACCAAACCATCAATGGATGGCAAGGAGTAACCACTTGGAAAGAATTTAAGTTGACTCTGCTTAAGTCTCGGCTTGTGTCCCAGGAATCGAAGCCTTATGGATATGATAAGAGGAAGTCTTGTGCATGCAAGCTTTGTGGAGAAATAGGACACAGCCATAAGGAACACAAGGATGAATGCCCTAATTGTGAAGGAAGTCACCCAGCTGAAGAATGCCCAACTAGGCAGATTACTTGTTTCTTATGTGAAGGGACTACCCACTACCCTGCTCAGTGTCGCATTTACCCCATGGTTCGAAGAACCACCCAACAGAAGAATGAAGTAATGAAAGAAGCCCTCAGGGAAAGTTTTGAGGAACCAGTGAAGGAGGAAGTTGTTGAAGACCCCGATGGAGAAGGCCTAAACAGATTTTACTCCCATGCTTGTTATTCATGTGGATAAGAAGGACATTCATCACGGTATTGCACAAAGGAAAGCCGAGAGTACCTGGAGGATTTCATCCACAGGAAATGGAAGTATTGATCGGAACGAAGAAATCCAGGAGGAAGAAGAGAAAGTTTACCGGGAAGAACCAAATCTCTGCAGAGAAGGACCTGAGTTACATCACTTGTTTCAAGTGCAGAACCTTGGGTCACTATGCCAATATGTGCCCAGGAAAGGAGCCAAGAAACCAAGGAATGGGCACAATCACAAATAAGCCCTGATATTTGTCGAAAGTCATTTGTATACGTTGCAAAGAAGTAGGACATGGTGCTAGGCAATGTCCAGAACACAAGGAAGCATGAGCAGAGTACTTCAGAATTTTGATACTGGAGTAAGGAATGTAATAAATAGAGTAGTAAGCACCCTTATTTTCAGGAGAAGTTAAATTATGTAAAGGAAATACAGGAGATTGTAATAATCTGAGAATCAATAAAGTTATCATCGTTGGTACTGATTTGGATTTTTATGAGTTGTTACTCTATGAAGAAAGATTTTGACCATTTTCGAGGATATGAGAAATATGGTCTATGGATGAGCTTGTGCATTTTAAGGGTGGTAGTAACTGTGAGGACCCTTTGACCCCTGGAAAATATGATGATATTCCACGGAGTGGATTTCGGACAAAATAAGTATGAGTTTTGTCTCGATATGTGGGATACCCCAAGAGTATGAAGGGATGAAGTACTATTGGATATAAAGGAGGTTGAATGTTGGTAATATGGAGCAATAGTAACCCCGTGATGAGTCTGAGTAATCACGTCTTAGTTTGGTACCAATAGAAGGGAGAAAGATAGTAGAATCGGGTGGATTTAAGAATGTTGGGAAGCTGGATATTGGAATAATGACCAGTTGCCCCGATGATGAGTTCAAGGTTTACAAGTGATGAGATGGGCCATAACCCACAGACCCCAGGACCTGCCAAGAAGCAAGCACATTCTTGCTGAAGGAAAAATCCTGGAAGAAGTTACGATTTTATCGATATACGATTTTTTTAGGAGTAACGCAAAACCTGAGAGTGGTGAAGTACGATAGATGTTTGTCTGGCTTGCATAATCAATGGATTTATCCGAACTTAGTTCGTCGACAAAAGAAATTCTGCAAAGCTTGTGAGGATGACCGAGTGTTAGGGTGCGAGATTCGCTAAACCATATACAAGGTAATGATTTGGGTGCGGGATGGATTGATCACCATACCGACTTACTCTTATTACTCGCCTTGCTATATGGGATGGTAAATCTGAGTGACTTACCTATAGTAGAGCGACGACGATCAAACCTCATTTGAACCTTAGGATGGTATAAGTATTTTTCCTTGTACAAGGCAGCTGTTGCCACATGTAGGATATGCGGTGAGGATGAGGCCCAGACCCATTTTCCTGCAGGAGAAACCATAAATTGATGACCACCATGAGATATCGATAGTTGTTTAGTATTGGCGCCAGATCCGTCAGCTAAGAAGACCTAGTCTCGGAATAACCTTACCAAGATGAAAGGACAGAAGAATTGAGGAAAATGTTATGCCACCACCGGAAGAGCCCAGAGAAGGAATTTTCCCGAGAATCTGAGAAGACCAACACTAATTTTTCTCCAAAAATAAAATATATGCAAATTAGGGTAAAATGATTCCCTACAATAGAAAATTGGAGAGAAATAAATTTGAAATCATTTGGTATTTTTAAAATGATTTTTATGGCATTTTATTGCAACAATAGAACTCTTTGCTTTATTTGAATTTTTGTGGATTTTATTTGACGCTAGAAAAATGTTCATGTCGTAGAAAATCATTTTTCTGAAATTTTTGATATATTATATGCCTATATAATTTTTTATTTTTTTTTGTTTGGAAAAAAATTATAAAAAAATCCTTCTCCCGCCGAACTGGGCCGACCCAGCTCCAGCCAGGCCAAGCCCAGCTCCCAACCGCCATCGCCCCGACCTCCCGCAGGTCTCCGCCGTGCGCACGACTCCGCTGCCGCCGGAGTCCTGGCCAAACTCCTCCTCCGCCCCACCCGTTCCCCGCGCCACCCCTCACCCCCTCTTAAAAGGCGCCTCCCCAGGGCCCCTGGACCCCAGTCCACCGCCGCCAAACCATGATGCCGCCGCCCTCGCCCCGCGTCGCCGCTTGCCACCGCCGCCGCACCGCCACCTAGTCCGCCGCCCGCACCGCCGCTATCTACCGCTGCCGCGCTACCCCTCCGCCAGCGCCGCCGCTCGAAGTCGCCGCCCGAACTGCCGCTGTCCGCCGCCTTGCTGGAGAGCCGTGCCACCGAAACCGCCATGGACCGATAAAACCGTCGCCCCGGTCCGATTTGGTTTTTTTTCCTCTCGGTTTTCATTAAAAATCCGTTTTTATTTAGTCTAGTTATTTAGAGAACGCTCGCTGGTTTAGCCTCTGGAGCGAACGAGTTCGTAGGTTTAGGTTCTGTAGCGAACGTTCGTTCGGTAATTTTTCTTTTTCTTTTTAATTTCGGCCAGGGACCCATCTGTGAATATTTTATTTACAGATTAGTCCCTGATCTTCAATCTATCACAACTCTTTGCTCGTTGGTCCAAATCCATCAAAACCAATGCCCACTTCTTCGTTATGATCCCCTCTATCCCGATAATCAACTTAAACATATTTTTGGAAATTTGAAAATTTGAGTTCAAACTGATTTGTATTTGAACTTCTTTTGTTCGTAAATTGAGTTTTATAACTCCGGTTTAGTTGATTCTTTTTTGCAAATCGAAGCTCTTGACCTAAACTTTCTGATAAGGCCAAATTCACATAATTTTGATAATGTTAGAAATTGTTTTATGTTGCAAGAGTTATTTGCTTGGTTTTGATGTTTTCTGAATTGTCTTCTTCGTTCTTTACGATCTTTTGAGTGATTGCTTATGTGTGGTTACTATTGCTTGCTCACGATAGATTGACCGGAGTGTGACGAATAGAACTATCAGGAGTTATGAGTGCGAATCATCTTCATCAACAGTACGAGGCAAGTTCACACTTTGATCATACTTTTCATTACCCAATTTTTATGCATTAGTTTCAACCCTCAAACTTTGCATGAGTAGGATCTGATTAACATGTGGGGATTGGGAAGTAGTTGATGAGGTAGAACCTATTATCGGTGTCAAAACCGGCAGATCTCGGGTAGGGGGTCCCGAACTGTGCGTCTAAGGCGGATGGTAATAGGAGGCGGGGGACACAATGTTTACCCAGGTTCGGGCCCTCCCGATGGAGGTAATACCCTACTTCCTGCTTGATTGATCTTGATGATATGACTATTACAAGAGTTGATCTACCACGAGATCGTAGAGGCTAAACCCTAGAAGCTAGCCTATGATTATGATTGTTGTTTTTGTCCTACGGACTAAACCCTCCGGTTTATATAGACACAGGAGGGGGCTAGGGTTACATAGAGTCGGTTACAAGGAAGGAGATCTACATATCCGAATTACCAAGCTTGCCTTCCACGCAAAGGAGAGTCCCACCCAGACATGGGACGAAGTCTTCAGTCTTGTATCTTCATAGTCCAACAGTCCGGCCAAAGGATATAGTACGGCGGTCTGAGGACCCCCTAATCCTGGACTCCCTCAGTAGCCCCTGAACCAGGCTTCAATGACGATGAGTACGGCACGTAGATTGTCTTCGGCATTGCAAGGCGGGTTCTTCCTCCAAATACTCCATAGAAGATTTTGAACACAAGGATCGTGTCCGGCTCTGCAAAACAAAATCCACATACCATCATAGAGAGTATAATATTTCCACAAGTCTAATCTGCCGAACACTTTTCATAACGTGACATCACGCCATGGCCCGGTCATTATTCGAACCATTTTCTCAACCAGCTACTGCACATATTGCGAGGCGGTTTTCTTGGCACGTCTCGTTGAAGCAGAGATCGTGTCCCCTTATCACGGGATTCTCATCAATACAGGTGTGGGTAACCCAACCTCCCCACCAATCACGGCGCATGGGGAATAAGCGAGTTTACCAGGCAAGTGGGGAGGCGCAGAATCCCTGCTGCCTTTATAAGGGGATAAGGACTCCCTTTCATACCCACACTTTCTTCTTCCCGATCCATTCCCCTTCGCTCGAGCTCCAGCGCCCGAGCATTCATCTTCTCCGCCCACAAAGGCCTTCCGAAAATGTCCGGATCCGGAGCAGGAGGCAAGTGGATGGCCTTTACCGTCCAGGAGAAGGATATCAAAAAGCTTCAGGAGGCCGGGTATCTGGCCAAAAAAATCGGCCACCGTCTCCCGACGGCGGGACAAATCGTTCCCACTCCGGAACCCCAAGAGATGGTTGTATTCCTCCCTCATTTTGTCCGCGGGCTAGGGTTTCCCCTCCATCTGTTCATTCACAGCATCATGTATTATTACAGGATCGATTTTCATGATCTATCCCCCAATTCCTTCCTCAACATCTCGACATTCATCGTCGTGTGCGAGGCTTTTCTCCGCATCTCGCCACACTTCGGCTTATGGTTGAAGATCTTTAATGTGAAGCCCAAGGTGGTGAGCGGCGAGCACGCCGAGTGCGGGGGCGCTATGGTGAGCAAGATTCCCAACGTCACATGGCCAATAGGTACTTTTAATGATTACATCAAAGATTGGAAACAGAAGTGGTTTTACATCACTGAGCCCCGCGACATGGAATGGGCCGCTGCTCCAGAGTTCTGATCCGGAGCCCCTCTGCGGCTTACGTCCTGGCCCAAGAAGGGCCTGAACTGGTCTTCGTTCGACGAACTGTCGGCACTCCAGACACGCGTTAAAGACATGGAAGACAAGAACATCGAACTTGTCAATGTAGTCCAGGTTAGGTTAGTTCGCCGGATCCTGCCTTGTCAACACCGGACTTGCAATCTATGGGAATTCGATCCGGCCAAGAACCAGACCCTGTGAGAGCTCTTTGGCTCCTCGCACAAAGACATCTGGACGATGCTTTTCAAGTCCGGCAAATCATGGCCGGACTTGGCCGAGGACCGCGGGTACCAACTGTCCCGCCCTGCAAGCTCGGTAAGTTTTTATGCGTTTTATCCGCATAACCCAAGGGAAATACTTAATGTGTTTTCCTCAACTCCCCTAGAGCTGGACGAAGAAGGCGGGGCGGATGCACTGTCCGGCCCCATTGCCTGAAGAACCGGCCGGCCCACTTATGACGAAGATGCTGGTCCCGGCGCCGTACAAGGTGCCTAAGAAGAAGACCAAGAGGGAGGCCAAAAAGACCCGGGGCATCCTTCGTCACCGCGGCACTTCGGACACAATATTCAAAGGCTCCAACGTCCGTTCTGCCTCCAAAGAGGACTGTCGGTGTCAAAACCGGCGGATCTCGGGTAGGGGGTCCCGAACTGTGCGTCTAGGGCGGATGGTAACAGGAGACAGGGGACACGATGTTTTACCCAGGTTCGGCCCTCTTGATGGAGGTAAAACCCGATGTCCTGCTTGATTATTCTTGATAATATGAGTAGTACAAGAGTTGATCTACCACGAGATCAGAGAGGCTAAACCCTAGAAGCTAGCCTATGTTATGATTGTATGTTGTCCTACGGACTAAAACCCTCTGGTTTATATAGACACCGGAGGGGGCTAGGGTTACACACAGTCGGTTACAAGGAAGGAGATCTACATATCCGTAGTGCCAAGCTTGCCTTCCACGCCAAGGAGAGTCCCATCCGCACAAGGGACGAAGTATTCAATCTTTTATTTTTCATAGTCCAACAGTCCGGCCAAAGGATATAATCTGGCTGTCTGGATACCCCCTAATCCATGACTCCCTTAGTATCCCCTGAACCAGGCTTCAATGACGATGAGTCCGGCGCACAGATTGTCTTCGGCATTGCAAGGCGGGTTCCTCCTCCGAATACTTCATCAAAGATTTTGAACACGAGGATCGTGTCCGGCTCTGCAAAATAAGTTCCATAGAGGGAATAATATTTACACAAGTCTAATCTGCTGACGTTCCCCATAGTGTGACATCACACCACAGCCAGGTCTTTATTCAAATCGTTTTTCATAACATGTCTCAGCGTGTTTCGCGAGGCGATTTCCTTGGCACGTCTTATCGAAGCAGAGATCGTGTCCCCTTATTACGGGATTCCCATCAATACGGACGTGGGTAACCCAACCGCGCCATCAATTACAGCGCTTGGCGGATAAGCAAGTTTTACCAGGCTGGTGGGGGCGCATAGTTTTGTCCGCCCTTATAAAGGGATAAGGTCTCACCTTTTTTCTACCCACGCCTTCTTCCTCCTTGCCCATCCATTCTCGCGCACTCGAGCTCCAGCGCCCAAATCCGCATCCTTTTCCTCAACTCTCTCCAAACATGTCCGGAGAGGGAGGCAAGTGGATGGCCTCCTCCGTCACGGAGGGACACATCTGTCGGCGTTTTGGGAACGGGGTTCCCCAGACTTGCCTGCCTGCGGCATGGCTCAAGCGGGGGCCCAGCGCGGCCCATCTTCATCAGCTCAAGCTCAAAGACCCTCGCGAGGGGCCAAGCCTCGCGGGGCGGACGACAGGAAGCTTCCTCAGAGGAAGCCTCATTAGGATCAAGGCAGGGGTACCTCGCGAGGAACCCGTGACGTAAGCCATGACGATCGAGACCAGGCGGGCGCCAGGCGGGCGCCGGCCTGCGCAGTGTCCTTGTTTCCCCTTTGGTGCAAAGGGGGCAAGCACAGGCCAAGGCATTAGGCAAAGGTTACCATTCCGGTGCAACGAGACCAAGACCAGCCAAACGGCAGGACGGAGGTCACCGTGGAGCCCAAGACGGCGTCATTGCCAGTGCTTTTGGCAGCCGAAGACCACCTTTGGTCAGGATAACTTGTACTAGATGTTCCCCTTCGAAATGGCCAATTGTTGGCGCCCTTCCCGCTCATTATTTGGGGAGAGGCCCAGGGCCTCTATAAATAGAGCTAGACACCCCAAGAACATGTAGAGGTCTGGTAGAACCCTAGCAGAGAGAGAGAGGCGATGAACTCACCCTAGCAGTTCATCACACCAGCTCAAGAACTCCTCTCGCGAGGCTGTTCTTCCATTGTACTGTCCATCATCAGCCCCAGATGTAATCCACTGCACCACACACTGGAGTAGGGTATTACACCACAACGATGGCCCGAACTAGTATAAACATCGTGTATCTTGTGTTGTTCATCATTTTCATCTTAGTTCGCACGAGAGGATCGGACGTAGATCGGTAGGGGAGAGATCTCCGCGCGCACCCCAGTGTTCAAACCTTAAGGGTCTGCCGGAACCCGAAACCCGACATTTGGTGCGCCAGGTAGGGGTGCGCCGGAGTCCTCCTTCTCGACGACCCGCTCTCCCCCGACATCGCATCCCGCCCTCATGGCGGAAAACGTGCCGCCCGCTCCAGCAACGGATGCCGACACTGGGGCCAGGGGGCTCTGGGCCTTGGCCCCTGCCTTGCGGCAAGTGCAGTGGCCACGCAAGTTCAGGCCCGAGATGCCGCCGCGCTATGACGGCGCGACAGACCCGATGATTTTCCTGCTGGCGTACGAGGAGGCCGTCCTCGAAGCCGGGGGCAACGATCGGGTGATGGCCAACTGGTTACCCATGGCCCTCACCAGCGTCCCGTGCGCGTGGCTCCTCGACCTGCCGACGGCCTCTGTCACCTCCTGGGAGGAGCTGCGCGACCTCTTCCTCGCCCGTTTCGCCGCACCAGCGCCGCCCGTCGTCGCAGCTCTCCTGGGTGGCTCCCAGGCACCACCCTTGATTCATCACGTCAAGCCGTTCGCCCGCCGGATCAGCACCGCCTCCAGGCGCCAACAAGCCCCCCCTGGGCTGGGTGGCGCTCGAGGCCAATCTAACCTTCGACTCGGAGGACCACCCCTTCAACCCCATTGGTTCGGGCGCACTCCCGATGTTGTGCACCCCCACCATCTGCCAGGTAGCCGTCACCAGGACCATCATCGATGGTGGTGCCGGCCTCAACATGCTCTCGGTGGAGGCCTTCAGCCTGCTCCACGTGCTGCCGGAGCGGCTCCAACCCAGCAGGCCTTTCTCGGGTGTCGGAGCCGGTTCCACCGCCTCCTTGGGACAGATCCGCCTCCCAGTGACCTTCGGCACCTGCGACAACTTCCGCACGGAGCTGATCGACTTTGACATCGCCCCTATCAGCCTCCCCTACAACGCCATCCCGGGCTATCTGGCCTTGGCTCGGTTCATGGCAGCAACTCACCCGGTGTACAACCTCATGAAGATGCCAGGGAGCAGCGGCGTCCTCACCGTGTCAGGAGACACAAGGGATGCGTTGCAGGTGCTCCGGCTTGTTTTCAGGGCGGCCGCGGTGGCGCAGCCCACTAGCACTGACGCCCTTGAGCCCAAGGGGGCTGCGCCGGCTAAAAAGAAGCATCTGTTCACCCAAGACAAGGCGGAAACCAAGTAGGTACAAGTCGATGAGGACGGGTCCACTGGCGCCACCTTCACCATAGGGGCCAACCTCGAGCCCGAGCAGGAGAAGGCCCTAATCAGGTTCCTGCGTGCGAACAAGAAGGTGTTCGCTTGGGAACCAGATCAGTTAGTGGGGGTCCCAAGGGAAGTGATTGAGCATCACCTCAACGTGTGCCCCAATGTACACCCCGTGAAGCAGAAGGCAAGGCGGCAGTCTACTGAGAAACAGGCTTTCATCGTTCAAGAGACCCGGAAGCTAGAGGCGGCGGGGGTTATCCGCGAGGTCCGCTACCCCGATTGGCTGGATAATCCTGTTGTCGTGCAAAAGAAGGGGGGAAGAGCGCATGTGCGTCGACTTCACCAACCTCAACAAGGCCTGCCCGCAGGATCCATTTCCGCTCCCCCGCATCGACCAGATAGTCGACTCCACCGCAGAGTGTGACCTATTGTGCTTCCTGGATGCCTTCTCGGGCTATCACTAGATCAAGATGGCGGTATAAGACATGGAGAAGACGGCTTTCCTGACCCCGTGTGGAGTGTACTGCTATACGTGCATGCCATTTGGGCTGCGCAACATAGGCGCAACCTTTCAGCGGCTGATGCACATCGCCTTAGGCCGGCAGCTCGGGAGGAACGCTGAATCTTACGTCGATGACATTGTGGTGAAGTCTCGTGAGGCAAGAACCCTGATACAGGACCTGGAAGAAACCTTTGCCAGCCTCAACGAAGTGGACCTACGGCTCAACCCGGAGAAGTGCGTATTTGGAGTCCCCTCGGGCAAGCTCCTGGGTTTCCTCATATCCCACAGGGGCATCGAGGCCAACCTAGAGACGGTCAAGGCAGTCGAAGATATGAGCCCGCCGAGGACCCTCAGCGAAATGCAGAAGCTCACCGGGCGTGTGACTGCGTTGGGGCGCTTCATCTCCAAGCTGGGGGAACGAGCCCTGCCCTTCTTCAAGCTGATGAAGAAAAAGGGCCCCTTCGAATGGACTGAAGAGGACGACAAGGCATTCCAAGACCTCAAGAGGTATCTTACCGGTCCGCCAATGATGATAGCTCCGCGTCCTCGGGAGCCCCTGGTGCTCTACCTTGCAGCCACCCCCTACTCCACCAGCGCAGCCCTGGTGGCAGTCAGGGAGGAACGCTGTGCCAAGGCCGCATCGACCGTCCGAACTGAAGCAAAGTAGAGCCAGGAGGGCCTCGCGAAGGCCGCAACCACAGCTGGAAAGGAACAGCCGCAGCAGGAGAACGCACCCGAAGCAGGAGAGGCCTCTTCTGGTGACCAAGCCCCGGGGGCTCCATCGTCTCCAGAGACGCCTCGACCTCCGGAGGACGCAAGCAGTGCCAACACCCTCAACCTCGTCGAACATCCCGTGTACTTCGTCAGCACGGTGCTACGGGACGCAAGGGCATGGTATCCCATGCCTCAAAAACTCCTCCTCGCGCTACTAGTGGCCTCGCGCAAGCTGCGCCACTACTTCCAAGGACATCCCATCAAGGTCGTCTCAGCATACCCCTTGGAAAGAGTGCTCAGGAGCCCCGACTCAGCTGGAAGGGTCGCCGAATGGAACATTGAGCTACATGCATTTCAGCTAGAATCCAGGACGACCAGAGTTATAAGGGAGCCGCACTTGCAGATTTCGTGGAAGAATGGGCAGAAGCACCGGGTCTCGAGGCAGGCGAAGACCGATCACTTTCCCCGGGAAGTGAAGCACCGGACGGCTGGTCGTGTACTTCGATGGGGCATTCTCCCGACACGGTGCAGGAGCTGGCGTAGTGCTTGTGTCCCCTACCCAGGACAAACTCTATTATGCCGTGCAACTCTGCTTCTAGCACAGAGAGAAGGTCTCCAACAACATAGCAGAATACGAAGGCCTGATAGCAGGCTTGAAGGCCGCAATCGCCTTAGGGGTAAAGCGCCTCACCATCAAGGGCGATTCACAGCTCCTCGTCAACTTCTCCAACAAGATATACGAGCCGAAGGATGAGCACATGGAAGCTTACCTCGCTGAAGTCCGCAGGATGGAGAAACAGTTCTGGGGGCTGGAGCTGCAGCATGTGCCTCGCGGCACCAATCAGGAGGCTGACGACATTGCCAAGAGGGTATCTAGGCGGCTGCCGCAGGAACCTGGCGTCTTCGAGGAGCGGCTCTTCAAGCCCTCGGTGGTGCCATCGCTATCAGGTGCGGCGCAACCAAGGGAGGAGCCTCCTCATCCGCCTACCTCGGGAGCTCCAGTCTGCGGCCCGGCATCAGGGGCACGCCTACTCCTGGCATTGGAGCCTCAGGAGGGATGTTGGATCCCAGAGCTCAAGGACTACCTGATGCAAGGGATTCTGCCGGAGAACGAGAAGGAGGCGGAGCGTGTGGCACGGGAGGCCACGGCTTATTGCATCCAGGATGGCAAGCTCTACAGGAAGCGGCCAAATGACGTGTCCCTACGTTGCATTTCGAGGGAGCAAGGAAAGGAACTGCTGGCGGACATACACAGCGGAGACTACGGGCACCACGCGTCGTCACGAACCCTCGTCGGCAAGGCGTTCGCAGCGGGTTCTACTGGCTCACAGCACTCAGCGACGCCATTGAGCTAGTGAAGGCTTGCGAGGCCTGCCAGTTTCATGCTAAACAGATCCATCAGCCTGCGGGGGGTCTACCGACCATACCCTCTCCTGGCCGTTCGCAGTTTGGGGGTTGGACATTCTGGGCCCGTTCCCTCGGGTGCCAGGGGGCTGTCGCTACCTCTACGTCGTCGTGGACAAGTTCACCAAGTGGGCCGAGGTGGAAGCTGTCCGCACAGTCCCGGCAGGCTCGGCAGTCAAGTTCATCAAGGGCCTCGTGAGCCGGTTTGGGGTGCCTAACCGCATCATCATTGACAACGGTTTGCAATTCACCAGTAATCTCTTCAAAATGTACTGTGCTAACCTTGGAACGCAGATATGCTACGCTTCGGTAGCACACCCCCGGAGCAATGGCCAGGCTGAATGAGCCAACATGGAGGTCCTGAGGGGCCTCAAGGCCAGGAACTTCAAGAAGAAGCTGGAGGCCTGTGGCAGGGGCTGGCACGGTGAGCTCCAGTCCGTGCTATGGTCAATCCGCACGACATCGACCAAGCCGACTGGCGAGACCCCGTTCTTCCTCGTCTAAGGAGCAGAGGCTGTTCTCCCTCACGAGGTCAGACGTCGCTCTGCACGGGTCCTGGCATTTGACGAGGCTCAGCAGGACGCCATGCGGGGGACGGAGCTCGTGCTGGGGGAGGAACGTCGTCGGGAAGCCGCACTGCGAGCGGCAAGGTATCAATAGGCGCTACGACGATACCACAGCCGCAACATCCGCCCAGGACCCTTGAGGTAGGGGATCTCGTGCTTAGAAGGGTTCTCTCTAGGGAGGGGCTGCAAGCTCTCTCCCATGTGGGAGGGCCCGTTCAAGGTTGTTCATGTTTCCAGGCCTGGCTCCGCACGCTTGGAGACTCCGGAGGGAGTACCCATCCAGAACCCATGGAACATTCAGCATCTCCGGAGGTTCTACCCCTGAGTGAAGCCACTGCGTTTTGGAAAAGGCCTGGTGCCTGTGAAGAAGGCGAATGCCTGTGAAGCCGCTGCATTTTGGAAAAGGCCCGGTGCCTGTGAAGAAGGCGAATGCCTGTGAAGCCGCTGCATTTTGGAAAAGGCCCGGTGCCTGTGAAGAAGGCAAATGCCTGTGAAGCCGCTGCGTTTTGGAAAAGGCCCGAAGCCTGTGAAGAAGGCGAACGGCTGTGAAGCTGCCGCGTTTCAAGAAAGGCCCGGTGCCTGTGAAAAAGGCCAATGCCTGTGAAGCTCACCGCCCGTGACACTCTCACGTAATAATGAGTGGGGCTGTACACGCCCCGGAGTCTCCGGAATGCCGCCCTCGGGCCTCGGGGGCTCCCGCCCACGCCCAGGTGCAGCACTTAGCTCCGCGCTGGTGAGAAGACGTCGAAGACTAGAATAGGTGCCGGATGCGGCTTTCCCATTTGCTTTCCGCAGTTAGCTTGTTTATTCCCGTTTGAAGTTTTTATTGGAGTTGTTGACATTCCTGGCTTGTGGCTCTTTGTCTTTCTTGCTCGCTCGCCTCGTTTTCTCTCGCGAAGTCTTGCGAGGGAGGATCGTGGGCGCCCTCGCGAGTGTTTTCTGCCCCGGTCGTTTGGAGCTTTCCTATCCGAGTCCTCTGCAGGAGCACCCCTCCCAGTCCGTGCCCCACGAGCATCGGACACGAGCGCAGGACCTGGGCCGATCGCCCCCACAGCTAAGACCATAAGTTACCCCTCCTACTGATCCTTGCAGGGCACAAAGCGCATGAGGAGGCCACGGCCTCGAGAGGCGAGGATCGTGCCAAGCCCCACCGAGCTAAACTAGTTCCCACACATGGGAGCGCGGCGCGAAAACACGGCGCAGAAATAGCGGAAATAGAGCGATGGTTAAACAACAACAGTTCTAATACGGCCCCGCGGGGCCCTACATTACTTACTATTTTTGCGCGGGATAAGAAAGAAAACAAAACGGGCGCGATTCGTCCTGCGCCAACCCACAGCGAAGGCTCGAGCTGCTCCTGGGGCTCAGGCGGATCCCTCCTCTCGCTTCACCGGGGCGCGACGGCGGGCTGACCCGCTACCTTCGCCCAAGCGGGCGCGAAGGCGAGGAGGCTGGTCGCGGCCACCGCTGGAGGAGCTGCTACCTGAGAGGGGGTCGCCGAAGCTCGGTGAGCCCCGAGCACCGCCGCCTGTACGCCAGTCGCCATCTTCATCTTGGTCAGAGCCAGGGCTGGGCAGGCGGCCGCGGTTGTCGTCTTCAGGGCAACACCCGGCACGGCGGCCGTCTTCCCCGAACACCCTCACGTAGAGGGTGGTGTCGCCATCAAACTTGAAGTACAGGGTGCACCACCGGCTCAGGCCACGCGCGCGGGCAAACATCTGCCAGCCGCGTGTCAGAGCCCCGTTCCCAGAAACAGAAACCTCCAGCGATGCCCAGGAGGCCCTGCTGCAGCATCCGTCTGCGTGGAGCCAGAAGCCGCACCGGGCGCTGGCCGGCAGTTCATCTACGAAGAAATGGGGGAGCTGGAGCCTGGTGCTAGATGGGTCTGCCGACCACACGACGAACTCCGGCAGCACCTCCGCAGAGTGAAAGCGTGGCCTAGTGGGCGCACACCCACGGCGTGCCCCCCGTCGGCAACCGGGCACTCACCACCACGCGGGGAACCGCCTCCATGGCCGCGGGAGGCCACCACGGGGACCGTGGTATACTTGCAAGGGCGGCCTCGGCCGCGCTTGGCTGGAGGGGAGTCAGGCCCAGCCTGGGGGGCCTTTCCTTTCTCCGCAGCCGAGAATCTCTTTGGAGCCATGGGAGCGACGAGTAATCAAGAAGAAAGAAAGGAGCAGCAAGGAGGGACGGGCCGAAAGGGGTCGCCCAGCCCCGTACTTATAGCCAGAGGAGGCCAACCGTCGTGCACCACGATCGTAGGTAATCATGACCGGTTTCTCTGCATGCAGGGACTTATCAAGTCATGCAGTTGCCGAGGCATCGTGGGAAGTGCAGACGCCCACGCCCAATCAACCGCCATGCGGCGCCCAAGGCCGCAGGCTGTTAGGGCCCGCGACACTTCGCGCTTGCCCCTTTGCTTCTCTGCTAAGCCAAGCCCGTGCGCGCCTTGGGCCCGGGGGCTACTGTCGGCGTTCTGGGAATGGGGGTCCCCAGACTTGCCTGCCTGCGGCCTGCGGCGTGGCTCAAGCGGGGGCCCAGCGCGGCCCATCTTCATCAGCTCAAGCTCAAAGACCCTCGCGAGGGGCCAAGCCTCGCGGGGCGGACGACAGGAAGCTTCCTCAGAGGCAGTCTCATCAGGCAGGCTCGGGAGGAGGCGGAGAGATCAAGGCAGGGGTACCTCGCGAGGAACCCGTGACGTAAGCCATGACGATCGAGACCAGGCGGGCGTCAGGTGGGCTCCGGCCTGCGCAGTGTCCTTGTTTCCCCTTTGGTGCAAAGGGGGCAAGCACAGGCCAAGGCATCAGGCAAAGGTTACCATTCCGGTGAAACGAGACCAAGACCAGCCGAACGGCAGGACGGAGGTCACCATGGAGCCCAAGACGGCGTCATCCCCACTGCTTTTGGCAGCCTAAGACCACCTTTGGTCAGGATAACTTGTACTAGATGTTCCCCTTCGAAATGGCCAATTGTTGGCGCCCTTCCCGCTCATTATTTGGGGGGAGGCCCAGGGCCTCTATAAATAGAGCTAGACACCCCAAGAACATGGAGAGGTCTGGTAGAACCCTAGCAGAGAGAGAGAGAGGCGATGAACTCACCCTAGCAGTTCATCGCACTAGCTCAAGAACACCTCTCGCGAGGCTGTTCTTCCATTGTACTGTCCATCATCAGCCCCAGAGGCAATCCACCGCACCACACACTGGAGTAGGGTATTACACCACAACGGTGGCCCGAACCAGTATAAACATCGTGTCTCTTGTGTTGTTCGTCATTTTCATCTTAGTTCGCACGAGAGGATCAGACGTAGGTCGGTAGGGGAGCACCCCAGTGTTCGAACCTCAAGGGTCTGCCAGAACCCGAAACCCGACAACATCAAACAACTACGTGGAGCCGGATACTTAGCTGCTAATATCGTGCACCGGCTGCTAGCCGTGGGGCAGATCGTCCCTACCCCGGAACCTCACGAAAGGGTGGTTTTCCTCCCCCACTTCATCCGCGGACTGGGGTTTCCCCTCCATCCATTCGTCCGCAACCTTATGTTCTATTATGGGCTGGACTTTCATGATCTGGCCCCGAATTTCATCATCAACATCTCGGCGTTCATCGTCGTGTGCGAGGCTTTCCTCCGCATCCGGCCCCACTTCAGCCTATGGCTGAAGACCTTCAATATCAAGCTGAAGGTAGTAGGCAGCCAACAAGCGGAATGCGGCGGAGCCATGGTGGGCAAAATGCCCAACGTTACATGGCTTGAGTGCTCCTTCGTGGAGACCATAAAGGGGTGGCAATTGGGGTGGTTCTACATCACCGAGCCGCGCGACACCAACTGGGTGGTGGCCCTCGAGTTTCGATACGGAATCCCCACGCAGCTCACTTCCTGGAAGGAGAAGGGCATGTCTTGGGGCTCATCGGTGGAGCTGGATGGACTCCACAAGTGTATCCGGAACATGACAAGCAAGAAACTTAAGCTTGTCAACATAGTCCCGGTCATGCTCTTCCGCCGGATCCTCCCGTGTCAACAACGGGCTTTCAACTTATGGGAGTTCGACCCGGCCCAGCACCAGACTCTACGTGAGCTCTTCGACACGACGCATAAGGATGACTGGAAGGTGTTGTTCAAAGGCGCCGAGGTCCCCCCTTCTCTTACCGAGGATCGTGGGTTAAGCGCGAAGCGCCCTGCGTATCCGGTAAGCTCTATACACCGGATAGGGTATTTATTTCCCATAGCTTAACCATGTGTGGGGTCTGAGCTCCCATGCCTTTGACAGGACTGGGTGGAGACATTAGAGCAGATTAACTGTCCGGCCCCTCTGCCCGAAGACTCTGCAGACACTCTCCTGACGGAGATGCGGACTCCGGCTCCTTATGAGGTGCCAGAGAAGACCAAGAAGAAGGCCACGGGAACCCGAAAGAGTTCCCGGCGCCAGGTGGTATCGGACACATCGTCCGATAACTCCGAGATGCACTGCTCCCGTGAAAACAAGGAGAAGGAAGATGAAGATTCTCCCCCTCCAGCCGGGGGAGACAAGAAAAGGAAGGCCGCCCCAACCGGGGAGGCTGAAGGGTCCAAGAAGGGAAGGAATCTCCTTCCGGACTGCTCCACCACCGTTGCCGACGGCGAAGACGAGTGGTTGTTCAGGGCCAAGCCCCTGGCGAAGTCGTAAATATTCGGATACCAGAGTAACTCATAGCATACTTTTGTTGCACTGCTTCTCCTAATGTCGAATATGATTATGCAGTCCGCCCCAAGCCCGTATCGACGTATCCTCATCGGGCGATTCCTTGGACTCGTTGGACATGAAGAGTGATACACTTCCAACCGCCTCCTCTCCTTGCCCTACGGACAATGCCGAGGTATTGTCTCAAGGGGCACCGAGCCGGGGGGAGATAGTCCCGGAGTCGCCTCAAGGCGACCTTCCGGACTCCAGGAGTAAAGGGAGCAAGGCTCCCAGGGGCTCCAAGTTCGGCCCTCAGCCAAACACCGCGCCGGAACCTCCAGTGGTTACGGACTCGGGCAGGCGGCACCCTTCCAAGAGGGGCAAGCCATCCGTGCCGGTGACCTCTGTCCATCCAGAGGCACCGAATAACCTGCTGGGAGCGCTTTGCGGCGCTTCCATCGACGAAGAGCACCGCACTATTATGAGTGCGGTGATCAAGAAGGTTCAGTCCGCCAAGAGCGGACTGACTGAAGCCTATGCCAGCGTTCTAACAGGCTTTGAGGTAAGTATTTAAAATATAGGAAAAATATTACCGCATAGACAGTAGCCCCTGATGCTCTGTTTTGTGTTCACAAAGAAAAGCCGAATAGAGGACCAAATGATATTTGCAGGAGTCTAATATAAGTATGTCTGTATGCATATGCAGGCTTCACTGCTGACCTCTGCCGCACTGACTGCGGAGGTCGCCGCACTGAAGCAGAACCTCGAGCGGTCTGAGAAAGAGCTCAGCCTTGCCAAGAGGCAGCTCGAGGAGAACAAAGGTAAGTAATACCTTGTCTATATAAAAAAGAAAATGTTGTTGCGAAATGACAGGATCATCATGAATGTGCCAGGGGCCACGACCGAAGTGGTGACCCTGAAGCAAGCGTTGTCCGAGGCCGAAAACAAAGCGGCCAAGGAGCGCACCGAGCGGGAGAAACAAGAGGCACGGGTGGGCAAGGTGCAGCAAGAGCTCCAGGCTCTCGTGAAGAAACACGAGACTTTGGAGCTTGACTCGAAGACGTGAGAGTCCGAGCTTGCTGCGGCCCTTGAGAGCACAAAGCATGCCAAGGCTGAAGCCCAAAAGGCCCTCTAGGAAATTGAGGCGATGAGGAAGATAGCGGCGGGTAAGGCATTCAATATGCAAAGCAAGCATGTGAAAGTAAATTACTTGTTACTTACCCGAGTCCGGAGCTCTCCAGGAGCATTTCGCAGATTTGCCCCGCAGCGTGTCGGATGCCGCGAAATATTACCAGGCCGAGGAGGGAAGCTCGGCGAAGAAGTTGTTCTGGTCTTAGTATACTGGGACCGAACACCTAATGCTATGAGTGACTAGCTGAAGCAACTGGTCGAGCTGCACAAGGCGGTCGAACAAGCCATGAGGGTCCTTATAGTCCGGATGTGGCCTGGCGACTCCCTTCCCAACAGCTACTTCGGCCTGGTGAGGCGGCTTGTGGACGCCTGCCCCCGGCTGGAAGTCATCAAGCGGTCTGTCTGCATCGAAGGTGCCCGCCGGGCTTTTGCCCGTGCGAAGGTGCACTGGGCCAAGATGGACGCCGAGAAGCTGGTGAAGGAGGGGCCGCCGCAGGGCAAGGAGCATCGCCACCCCCAAAATGTATTATGAGGGTGTCCTGAAGGGTGCCTGTCTTGTGGCGGACGAGTGTGCGAAGGATGTAATTTTTGAATGAACTTGCTCGTGTGATCCTGTATTATGAAAACTTGTTCATATGCGCTATGCAATGCTTGTTTGAATTTAAAATATTACCTTCTGTGCGGTTGTTTGTTAAATCTGAGAGATGGCCAGTCGTCGGCTTCTGCCCCATGCCCTGAGGGTTGGGGTGTTCGGGATAAATCTGAGCACTCTTTTTCCCATTGTTGGGTCCTTCGAGGGAGGTGCTCAGCACAACGAACAAGGCAATCAGACTATAATGCTTTATCACTCTCACTTAGCCATAGAAGTCTACAATTTTAAATTTTGGCGAAGCCCCTAGTATTCGGAAGGCCGAATTCGGGGCGCTATACACGCCTTAAGCCGGACAAAGCCGACTCCTCGCTCTAAGCGGCATAAGTCTTTCGGGACTCGAGACCTCTCAAACAGCGACCAGCTCTCGCCTTATCATGACAGTCAGTTTTAGCTTTCTCTACTAAGGTGCTTTCCTAGATGAACCGGGGCACAATCACAGTAGTTCTCCCAGTGCTACCTTAGCCAATATAGCAGAACGTAAGGTACCAAAACATGGGATCCGGGCAAACCCAACTATTGACCCAAGACATGATTCGGAGTTGATGCATATAATGCTATAAGTTCGGGGTGCCGCACTGTTGAAAGTGTTCGAACTTCTCACGCCGTATTATGGGGTACGCTTAAGCCCCTGGCATATTGGCCGTACCAAAGTGTATGGGTGCTGAATGTTGTGAATATATATATATATATATATATATATATATATATATATATATATAAAGAATAGAGAATGTAGTGATAGTCTAGTGCTATGCATTGTTTATTCAAAAAGGTGTGTCGAAGCAGAATGATACAAGTAGTGCGATAAGCAAAAAGTAGGACTATTTGACATATCCCCTCCAAGGGCAACCTGAGGAATGGTATTTGAAGTAAGTATTTCACTCGTTATCAAAGACCACCTGGGAGTTCCGTGGTGCGACGTAGCTTTCTGCCTCCTTGGTTGTTGCATCGTGTGTCCGACAATCGTACTGCCGGACGGGGTTTCCAGATATTAAAGTCCTGAAAGAGAGAAAAATAACAAAGTGGGAAGCCCCTAGTGCGGTTGAGTCGCGTCTTGGTGCGTGCCGTAGTCGTGCCCCCCTCCCCACCTATGCCCATGGTATTTTTAATGCGTAATTATGTACGTGTGGCACGGATTTCGCTGTTAGGCTGGGACTGGGGTGGGGGCCGCATTGCTATGCGAGCTCGGAACGTGCCAGGTGGTCTTGTTGCCTATTACTCTGGGCGCGCTTGAAGGTGTCTGTGTCTTTAATCGTCAAACTGGTGGATTGCCTTAAGAGGCTGCTTTGCACTTCTACTGCGAGGGCCGCAGTGTGATCCTCCGTGCGGAGAGAGCGCTTTGTGTTTCCATTGACTGTGATGACCCCCCGAGGTCCTGGCATCTTGAGCTTGAGATATGCATAGTGCGGTACCGCGTTGAACCTCGCAAATGCGGTTCGCCCAAGCAGTGCATGATAGCCACTGCGGAACGGGACTATATCAAAGATTAACTCCTCGCTTCGGAAGTTATCCGGGGATCCGAAGACCACTTCCAGTGTGACTGAGCCTATGCAATGGGCCTCTACACCTGGTATGACGCCTTTGAAGGTCGTTGTTGTGGGTTTGATCCTTGAGGGGTTTATACCCATTTTGTGCACTGTGTCCCGATAAAGCAGGTTCAGGCTGCTGCCGCCGTCCATAAGGACTCGAGTGAGGTGAAATCCATCGATGATTGGGTCTAGGACCAGTGCGGCGAATCCGTCATGACGGATTCTAGTGGGATGGTCCCTGTGATCGAAGGTGATCGGACAGGAGGACCATGGGTTGAACTTTCGGGCGACTGGCTCCAATGCATATACATCCCTTAACGCACGCTTCCGCTCCCTCTTGGGGATGTGGGTTGCGTATATCATGTTCACCGTCCGCACTTGTGGGGGGAACCTCTTCTGTCCTCTGGTGTTTGACTGTCGGGGCTCTTCCTCGTCATCACTATGTAGCCCCTTATCTTTGTTTTCGGCGTTTAACTTGTCAGCCTGCTTGAACACCCAACATTCCCTATTGGTGTGGTTGGCTGGCTTGTCAGGGGTGCCATGTATTTGGCACGAGCGATCGAGTATACGGCCCAAACTGGACGGGCCGGGAGTGCTTCTTTTTAATGGCTTTTTCCGCTGACCGGGTTTAGAGCCTTTGAATCCGGCATTGACTGTTGTATCCTCGGTATTGTCACTATTGATGCGGTGCTTATGTTTGTTGCGACGTGACCTGCCATTGCTATCCTTCGTATCTGAAGTACCGTGGTTCTTTGATATGTTATTGCTGCGAGCCAGCCAGCTGTCTTCTCCTGCACAAAAGCGGGTCATGAGTGTCGTGAGGCCTGCCATAGATTTCGGCTTTTCCTGGCCAAGGTGCCGGGCAAGCCACTCGTCGCGGATGTTGTGCTTAAAAGCTGCTAGGGCCTCTGCATCTGGACAGTCGACGATTTGATTTTTCTTTGTCAGGAACCATGTCCAGAATTGCCTGGCCGATTCCTCTGGCTGCTGAATTATGTGGCTCAAGTCATCGGCATCTGGTGGTCGCACATAAGTGCCCTGGAAGTTATCGAGGAATGCAGCTTCCAGATCTTCCCAATAGCCAATGGATTCTGCTGGCAGGCTATTGAGCCAATGTCGAGCTGGTCCTTTGAGCTTGAGTGGGAGGTATTTGATGGCGTGTATATCGTCACCGCGGGCCATGTGGATGTGCAGGAGGAAGTCTTCGATCCATACTGCAGGATCTGTTGTGTCGTCGTATGATTCGATATTTACGGGTTTGAAACCCTCTGGGATTTGGTGATCCATTACTTCGTCTGTGAAGCATATGGGGTGTGCGGTGCCTCTGTAGTGGGCTATGTCGCGACACAGCTCTAATGAGTATTGTCCGCTGTGTTCGGCCCGGCTGGATTTACTTTTATTGTATCCGGCGTGACGGTTATCGTCTCGCGTAGTGGCGCGCCCTCGTGATCCGTAGATTGATCTTCGTGTTTTGCTTTGTCCTCCAATACGTCTCGCAGGTCTGCATGTTTCCCCGTGCCTTGTCATTTTTATTTGAGTGGCGTAGGGGTGCGGGCTGAGTTTTTGGCTGAAATGCCTCTCTGTCGCGGCCACGAGGTGGCCGATCAGCCGTGTCATATGCTAGAGATGTAGGTTTTAATGCTTCCTCCTCCAGTCGGGGTAGCAACCTACACTTTGGGTAACTCTTGGAGGGGCGTTCGAGTTCATATTCCTCGGCCGCAAGGACTTTAGTCCATCTGTCAGCTAGCAAATCTTGATCAGCTTGAAGCTGCTGCTGCTTTTTCTTAAGGCTATTTGCCGTGGCTATAAGCCGGCGCTTGAAGCGCTCTTGCTCGGCGAGATCCTTCGGCACGACAAATTCGTCATCGTCGAGGCTTGCCTCGTCTTTGGAGGGAGGCATGTGGTTATCATCCTCTGCCTCTCCATCTTCCGCTCTCACGGGAGGGCTGGCTTCTCCATCCTCCTGCTCTAAATCTTACTGGAGGGGATTGTTGTCGTCTTTCGCACTGTCCAGAGTGCTATTATCTCCTGTGCCGGTGTCACCGCTTTTGCTTTCGCGAGACTTAGAGCGGCGCCGCTGACGTCGGCGCTTGGGTTGCTTCTTGGAGGGGTCATCCTCCGATGTCCCATCGCCATTGCCTTCTTTGGGTGTGTCCACCATGTACATATCATATGATGAGGTGGCTGTCCAGTGCCCTGTGGGCAGTGGTTCCTCTTTGTCTCCCGCATCGTCGTCCATACCGTCGATGTCTTCGGAGTCGAAGTCGAGCATGTCGGTCAAATTGTCAGACAGTGGCTACTAAGTGGGTGATGGGTGGGCGACGAATTTCTTCGTCATCCGCATCCCTATCCTGCCAAACATAGTTCGGCCAGGACTCTCCTGACAGGGAGAGAGACCTTAATGAGTTCAGCATGTCGCCGAAGGGCGAGTGCCGAAAGATATCCACGGAGGTGAACTCCATGATCGGCGCCCAGTCGGATTCGATAGGCACGGGCGCAGGCGGTTCGGAGTTCCTGGTCGGGGAAGAATCCGGCAATTTGGCGTCACGGCTCTCATGAAGGGTAAGGTCAATACTCGGCTCGATCGCTGCTGAGAATGCGGCCTCCGTGGCGGGGTCTATCCCCCCGTCCGTGGATGGCGCAATCGGCTCCGAATTGAGGGTCGGAGCGGTTGCCAGTGCGATCTCCTGCACACTGTCCGACGATAGAGCTAAATCATGCTCATCGTGACCGTGCGGCGTACTCGGCAGGGGCTCGAATCCGTCAAAGATCAAGTCTCCGCGGATGTCGGCCGTGTAATTTAAGCTTCCAAACCTGACTTGGTGGCCAGGGGCGTAACTCTCGATCTGCTCCAGATGGCCAAGCGAGCTGGCCCGCAGTGCGAAGCCGCCGAATACAAAGATCTGTCTGGGGAGAAAAGTCTCACCCTGGACTGCATTGCTATCGATGATCGAAGGAGCCATCAAGCCTAATGATGACGACACAAAGGAACTCTCAATGAAAGCACCAATGTCAGTGTCAAAACCGGCGGATCTCGGGTAGGGGGTCCTGAACTGTGCGTCTAGGGCGGATGGTAACAGGAGGCAGGGGACACGATGTTTTACCCAGGTTCGGGCCCTCTTGATGGAGGTAAAACCCTACGTCCTCCTTGATTATTCTTGATAATATGAGTAGTACAAGAGTTGAACTACCACGAGATCAGAGAGGCTAAACCCTAGAAGCTAGCCTATGGTATGATTGTATGTTGTCCTACGGACTAAAACCCTCCGGTTTATATAGACACCGGAGGAGGATAGGGTTATACAGAGTCGGTTACAAGGAAGGAGATCTACATATACGTAGTGCCAAGCTTGCCTTCCACGCCAAGGAGAGTCCCATCCGGACACGGGACGAAGTCTTCAATCTGGTATTTTCATAGTCCAACAGTCCGACCAAAGGATATAATTCGGCTGTCCGGATACCCCCTAATCCAGGACTCCCTCAAGGACGAGGAGGAGGAGGAAGACGAATCCCCAGCGGGGGGAAGAAAGAAGAGGGCGGCCTCCATACACTTGGAGGTCGAGTCGCCTAAAAGGGGAAAAGCTCCTCTTCCGGAAGAGTCCACTTCCGCCGCCGACAGCAGCCCGGCGTGGGATCCCAGGGCCCAGCCCCTCGTAAACTCGTGAGTATAAGATCCGAACACGTTTATGTGTCCAGACTCATTATGGCATAATATTTTAACCTGAGCAATATTTTTTGTAGTCCGGCGAGGTCCCGCACCGAACGATCCTCATCAGAGGATTTGCTGAGCTCGGATGCTATGGACAGCGGGACGCCCCTGAGGGACCCTTCCCCCAAATATGTGAATATCACCGAGGCTTCGTCCTAGAAGGACCCCGGCAAAGGAGGGGGGGAGATCGTGAAAGTGGCGCTTGGAGGTCAAACTTCGGGGGTCGGAGACATGGGGGAGAAGATTCCCATGGGAGTCGACGGCGGGAGCCATCTTGATTTCGGCTCCCAGCTGGACGCAATTCTGGAGACCAATACGGCTCCAGAATCACGCAGGCGGCCTCCCTCGGCTGGAGGGGGCGTGCCTGTTCCACCGGCAATCTCTGTCCAACCAGAGGTGCCGGATGTTTTGTTGGCGGCGCTGAAGAGCGCCTCCATCGACAATGAACACCGCGCCCTGATGGGTGCGGTGATTAAGGAGATTCAGTCTGCTAAGAGTGGACTGAATGAAGCCTGTATCAGGCTTATAAGACGCTTTGAGGTATGTTTTATGAGGTTTTGAAGAGTGTCATAGTATGGATAGTAGCCCCTGATACACTGTTCGGTCAAGAAAGGACCGGACAGAGGATCGATTTTATGTTCGCAGGAAGACTCACTTGATGACATCTATCTCTCTTCTTTCATAAACAGTCGTCTGCAGCGGCTGCTGCCTCCCATACTACGGAGGTCTCCGGACTGAACCAAAGTCTGGAGCGGGCCGAAGAAGAACTTGGCCAGTTAAAAAGGTAGTTGGAAGATAAACAAGGTATGCGCAAGCCTTGTTCGTGTTCAATGCGAACAAGTTTCCCATATGATAAAATATTTTTCATTATTTGTGCCAGGGGACATGACCGAATTCGAGGCTCTGAGGAAGGCTGTTGCTGAGGCCGAGGAAAAGGCAGCCGCAGAGCAGGCTCTTCGTGAGAAGCACGAGGCCGGGGTTATTGAAGCTGAGTAGGAGCTTCAAGAGTCTGTGAAGAAATGCGAGACCTTGGAGCAGAGTTTAACGGAGAAAGAATCCGAACTCGCCCGGGCTCATCAGGCCGTGCGCTATGCCTAGGGGAAACCCAAGGCGCCCTGCAGGAGATCCAAGAGGCGAGGACGCTCGCGACGGGTAAGGCTTTTTCCATGTAAAGCAATTATTTTGAGGAGAAAATCATGTTTCTAATTTTGAGTTCGGATTTCTCCAGGGGTATTTGCGGAACTACTCGGCAGCATATCGGATGCCGCCCAATTCTACCGAGTCGAAGAAGGGAACACTGCGGATAAGCTCTTCTGGTCGCAGTATCTAGCACCAAATTAGCCGAACTAGCCATGAAGGATTTGATTATCCGGCTATGGCCCGCAGAGCCGATTCCAGGCAGCTACTTCGGGCTCGTGAAGCGGCTTGTGAGTGCCTGCCCTCGACTTGACGTCATCAAGCGGTCGGTCAGTATAGAGGGTGCGCGAATGGCCTTCGCCCGCGCAAAGGTGCACTGGGGGAAGATGGATGCTGAAAAGCTGATGACCGAGGGGCCGCCAGTGGGGAAGGAGCACCGCAAGCCCGAATTCTATTATGAAAGTGTCCTGAAAGCATCCTGCCTTGCGACGGAGCAATGCACCAAGGACATTATATTTCCATGAATACAATCATGTTGTCCTTTGTAATGTTGAACAAGGTCATTTCTATTATTTATTGCTTGTTATATAAAAGTTTATCCTCCTGCGCGACCATTTTATATATTAATCCTGAGAGTTGGCTAGTCCTCGGCTTCTGCCCCCACGTAGGAAGTACGGGGGTGTTCGGGATAAACCTGATCACTCTTTATCCTAGTTATGGGTCCTTCGAAGGAGGTGTTCAGCACAACGAACCAGGCAATCAGACTATAGGGCTTTATCACTCTCACTTAGCCATAGGAGCTTTATAAAAGGAAGGTAGGCGCAGCCCCTGGTGTTCGGAAGACCACACAAGGGGCTATATAAGCACCTGATCGGAAGAAAAGCCGGTTCATCGCACGCTACATTGGTTATGGCATTATGCAGGAGAAATCCTGAAAGATTTTGCAACCTCTCGAACAGCTGACCAGCTCTCGCCGTATCATGACAGTCAGTTTTTAGCTTTCTCTACTGAGGTGCTCGTCCAGAAAAACCGGGACACAATCGCAGTAGTTCTCCCAGTGCTACCTTAGCCGATATAGCGGAACATAAGGTACCAAAACATGGGAGCTGGGCAAACCCAACTATTGACCCAAGACATGATTCGGAGCTGATGCATATAATGCTATAAGTTCGGGGTGCCGAACTTCCATGAAGGTGTTCGGACTTGATTGCCGTATTATGGGTAAAACGAAGCCCCTGGCATATTTAAGGCATATCGCAGTGTACAGATGCCGCTTGACAAAAGAATTTCAACAAGAAATAATAGTAGATAAGTGTTATATAAATCCACGTGTTGTATTTAAATAGTATGTCGATGTGTGTGAGTATATGTAATGTGATAAAAAGGAAATATGACTATGGAACCTGCTGGGACCAGGAGGGGAGAAGCTGTGTGCAGATTCGGGGTATAGTCGGATGGTCATCGCGGGGAATATCTAAGGATTCCCTTGTGCGTTCGAGCTGCTTCTATATCGCCAGTCCTGGTCTACGGAAAGTTGAACCTGTAAACAAAATGTAAGAAATGCTTGTGTGCCGCAGAGCGGTTGACCCGCGGTATGTGGCCTATCCTGCCTTCGCCGGAGTGTTTAATTGAGCTCTCGATGAGTCGGGCTATCCTGGCGCGAAGTAGCTCAAAGTCCTTTTGCTGTGTCCGGGAGTCGGGCCGTCGACTCGAGATTCGGTTGGAAGGTGCCACTTGTAGCTTCTGCTATTAAAGCAACGGTATACTCCTTGGTGCCGAGGGAAAGTTTGTCCTTGCCATTAACCGTGATGACGCCGCGCGGACCGGGCATCTTGAGCTTATGGTAGGCATAATGTGGTACCGTGTTGAATCGAGCGAACGCGGTTCGTACGAGCAGTGCCTGATAATCACTGCGAAAGGGGACGATGTCGAAGATTAACTCTTCGGCACGGTAGTTGTCTGGTGATCCGAAGACTACCTCAAGGGCGATGGAGCCTGTACAGCTGGCCTCCACACCTGGTATAATACCTATGAAGGTGGTTTTAGTGGGCTTGATCACCGAACGATCGATGCCCATCTTGCGCACTATGTCCTGGTAAAGCAGGTTTAGGCTGCTACCTCCGTCCATAAGGACTTGTGTGAGGTGGAACCCATCAATTATTGGGTCGAGGACTAGTGCGGCTGGACTGCCCTGATTGGTGTTAACCGGACGATCCGTGCGGTTGAAGGTGATCGGCCCTAGTTTATATTGTGGGACAACTGGTTCCGTTAAGTCGACATCCCTAAGGAGGTGTGCGCTGTCCGGGTTGGGAGTGTAGGTGCCATTTACCACGTTCACCGTTTGGATTTGCGGGGGAAATTTCTTTTGCCCTCCTGTACTTGGTGATCTGGGCTCCTCGTCGCCATTGTCGCTTTGACACCCCTTATCTCTGTTTTTGGCCCCTGACCTACCGGCTTGTTTGAAGACCTAGCATTCCCTATTGGTATGATTGGCTGGTGTTCCTGTGGTGTCATGAATTTGGCATGGGCGATCGAGTATGCTATCCAGACTGGACGAACCCGAATTGTCACTTTTGAGTGGCCCATTCTGCTGACTAGGCTTAGAGCCCCTAAATCTAGCATTGACTGTCATATCTTTAGCGTTTTCACCCTTTTTGTGGCGCTTGTGTTTGTTGCGTCGAGGTTTGCCGTTGCTATCTCTGGCTTCTGATGTGCCAGGGTTGCTTGTTGTGTTGTTGCTATGGGCCAACCAGCTATCTTCACCCACGCAAAAGCAGGTCATGAGTGTTCTGAGGGCTGCCATGGATTTTGGCTTTTCTTGGCTAAGATGTCGGGCGAGCCACTCGTCACGGATGTTATGTTTAAAGGCCGCTAGGGCGTCGACATCCGGACAGTCAACAATTTGGTTCTTTTAGTTAGGAGCCGAGTCCAGAATTTCCTGGCTAACTCTCCGGGCTATTGTGCTATGTGTCTTGAATCGTCAGCATCCGGTGGTCGCACATAAGTGCCCTAGAAGTTGTCCAGGAATGCGTTTGCCAGGTTCTCCCAACTTCCGATGGAGTTTGCCGGCAAGCTATTCAGCCAATGCCGAGCCGGCCCCTTGAGTTTTAGCGGGAGATACTTGATGGCGTGTAGATCATCCCCACGGGCCATGTGAATGTGGAGGAAGAAATCCTCTATCCATACCATGGGGTCTGTAGTGCCATCATATGATTGAATGTTCACGGGTTTAAAACCTTATGGGAATTCATGATCCATTACTTCATCAGTGAAGCATAGGGGGTGTGCGGCGCCTCTGTGTCGGGCTGTATCACGACGCAGTTCATACGGGTCTTGCCTGCTGTGTTTGGCCCGGCCAGATTTGCTTTTAGTGTATCCAGCGTGACGGTTGTCGTCATGCGTTGGCGCGCGCCCCCGTGATCCATAGACCAATCTTTTATTTCTTGATTTGTTTTCCGATACTTCTCGCAGGTCCTGCGTGTTACCCTGGTCCTTGGTATTTTTGTTTAGCTGGCGACGGGGTGCGGGCTGGACTTCGGCCTGATATGCCGCTTTGTATCGGCCACGAGGTGGTCGGTCAGCCGCATCATACGCTGGGAGTGTAGGCTCTAATGCTTCCACCTCGATTTAGGGTAGCAACCTGTGTTTTGGGTAACTTTTGGTTGGGCGCTCGAGTTCGTATTGCTCGGCTGCCGGGATCTCAGTCCATCTATCTGCTAGCAGATCTTGGTCAGCTTGAAGTTGCTGCTGCATTTTATTCAGGCCTTTTGCTGTGGCTATAAGCCGGCGCTTGAAGCACTCCTGCTCGACGGGATCCTCAGGCACGATAAATTCTTTGTCGCCGAGGCTGACCTCGTCATCGGAGAGGGGCATGTAATTGTCACCCTCTGATTCTTCATTTGTCGCCTGTTCCTTAGGGCTATCTTGCCCATCGTCCCGCTCGAAACCTGGCTGGAGGGGATTGTCTTCGTCTTCGGCACTATCGACAGTGTTATTGTCTCTTGTGCCGGTATTGGTGCTTTTGCTATGGCAGGGCTTAGAGCGGCGCCGATGACGCTGGTGCTTAAATTGCTTCTCGAGGGATTATCCTCCATTGCCTTATTGCCATTGCTTTCTTTGGGGGTGCCCACCATGTATATATCATATGATGAGGTGGTTGTCCAGCGCCTTATGGGCGGTGGTTCCTATTATTCTCCTACATCATCGCCCATACCGTCGATGTCTTCGGAGTCAAAATTGAGCATGTCGGTTAAATCATCGATAGTGGCTATTAAGTGGGTGGTGGGTGGGGAACGAATTGATGTCCCACTCAAGCCGGACATAGTTCGGCCAAGCGTCTCCTGACAAGGAGAGAGACCTCAATGAATTTAGCACTTCGCCCAAGGGCGACTGTTGAAAGATATCCGCAGAGGTAAACTCCATGATCGGTGCCCAATCAGATTTGATAGGCACGGACGCAGGTGGTTCAGAGCCTGTCGCCGGGGGTGAATCCAAGGGTCTGGCAACATAGGTCTCATAGGGGGTGAAGTCAGTATTCGGCTCTTTCGCCGCTGAGTGTGTGACCTCCGTGGCGGGGTCCATCCACCCATCCTCGGACGGCACGATCTGCTCTGGATCGAGGGCCAGAGTAGCCACAGGTGTGATCTCCCGAACACCGTCCGGTGGCAGAGTCATGCTCGTCGTGACTGTGTGGCACACCTGACATGGGCTCGAATCCGTCGAAGGTCGAGTCTCCGCGGATGTCGGAAGTGTAGTTCAAACCTCCAAACCTGACCTGCTGGCTAGGGGCGTAGCTCTCGATCTGCTCCAGATGGCCAAGTGAGTCGGTCCGCAGTGCGAAGCCGCCGAATACGAAGACCTGTCCAGGGAGAAAAACCTCACCCTGGATCGCATCGTTGCCGATGGTCGAAGAAGCCATCAAGCCTTATGGTGACGACACAGTGGAACTCTCAATGAAAGCACCAATGTCAGTGTCAAAACCGGCGGATCTCGGGTAGGGGGTCCCGAACTGTGCGTCTAAGGCGGATGGTAACAGGAGGCGGGTGACACAATGTTTACCCAGGTTCGGGCCCTCTCGATGGACGTAATACCCTACTTCCTGCTTGATTGATCTTGATGATATGAGTATTACAAGAGTTGGTCTACCACGAGATCATAGAGGCTAAACCCTAGAAGCTAGCCTATGATTCTGATTGTTGTTTTTGTCCTACGGACTAAACCCTCTGGTTTATATAGACACCGGAGGGGGCTAGGGTTACACAGAGTCGGTTACAAGGGAGGATATCTACATATCCGAATTACCAAGCTTGCCTTCCACGCAAAGGAGAGTCCCAACCGGACACGGGACGAAGTCTTCAATCTTGTATCTTCATAGTCCAACAGTCCGGCCAAAGGATATAGTCCGGCAGTCCGAGGACCCCCTAATCCTGGACTCCCTCACCTATTGCCCTGTTTATTATCAAACCCTGGGAGTTACTTCTACGTTATGCTTATATTGCTATGCTATGCTCGTAGACGTGGGTTGGTTTGAGAGATCCATGACAGTTGTGAGATTTCTAATTAACGGTTAACTTAAGGTGGCTACTTTAATACACAGCTGGGTGGAATGGTAGGGGCACCCTGGAGCACCCAGTGGTTTGGGTGGGCACCTGGAGAATCTAGTGCTTGCCCAAGGGGATCCCGGAGGACCCGTGTGATCACCCTATGGAATGCCACCCAGGCTCAAAGGGATCATAAGATTATTCATGCTAGAAACTTCCGTGTGCAGCCACAAGCTATTATGGGCTCTGGCATAGTTGAGTATGTTGCATGACCTCTTCCAGTGGTAGGCTAGTAGATGTAGGGGATGTAGGTTGGTACTGTCTACCCAGGGTTAGAGTTAATGCTTCTGAAAGACTGTGTCTCGGTCATCCGTTTCTCAAACACCTTTTAGTGCGAGAAATCCAACGGAGGAGATCGAGTCTTGTGGGGAAAAGTGCGCAAACATCTCCAGACTGTACAAACTAATCATGATTACTCGTGTCCCCGGTTATGGACATCTTGAGTATCTGGTTCTTAAATAATCATGTTGATCTAAACACTTTACTTAAATAAATTGGCCGGGTTGATGATTATTCTAATCGGGATTGAGTTGGAGGAACCTTCTCAATGTTTTCAACAAACTTTGTAGTTAAATAAAATATATTCCTTTGATGTAGGGAAAATTTGGCTTCATGCAAAAGTAAACTTAGAGCTTTCCACCAGCCAAATATGCATATAGTGATAGCTATTATTCATCATTATCCTATGGTGTGAATTTGCCAGTACATTCAATGTACTGACCTACATGGCTGCAATGTCTCATGTTGCAGGAATCTTACGACGAGTAAGTGATACATTAGCATTACGATTTCTACACTCAACTTTGCCATTGGTGTTGATGGGAATCCACAATCTTGTTATTACTTCCGCTATATGGATTGAGGTAATAGTATTTACGTTATTCATACATGTGATTTACCTCTGTTATAAATCCTCGAGTACTGTGTGTGTCAGCATACCGATCCAGGGATGACACTTAAGCACAGAGATTTGACCGTTTGAGGTTGGGTCGCTACATCATATCACTTATATTTATTACATGTGATGTTTATCTTTTATGCATCTTATTTTTCTTAGATCGACGGTAACATTATAAGATGATCTCTCATTAAATTTCAAGTTATAAGTGTTCTCCCTAAGTATGCACCGTTGCGAAAGTTTGTTGTGCCGAGACACCACGTGATGATCGGGTGTGATAAGCTCTATGTTCACATACAATGGGTGCAAGCCAGTTTTGCACATGCAGAATACTCGGGTTAAACTTGACGAGCCTAGCATATGCAGATATGGCCTTGGAACACTGAGACCGAAAGGTCGAGCGTGAATCAGATAGTAGATATGATCAACATAGTGATGTTCACCATTGAAAACTACTCCATCTCACGTGATGATCGGACATGGTTTAGTTGATATGGATCACGTGATCACTTAGATGATTAGAGGGATGTCTGTCTAAGTGGGAGTTCTTAATTAATATGATTAATTGAACTTTAATTTATCATGAACTTAGTACTTTATAGTATTTTGCATGTCTATGTTGTTGTAGATAGATGGCCCGTGTTGTTGTTCCATTGAATTTTAATGCATTCCTTGAGAAAGCAAAGTTGAAACATGATGGTAGCAATTACACGGACTGGGTCCGTAACTTGAGGATTATCCTCATTGTTGCACAGGAGAATTACATCCTGGAAGCACCGCTAGGTGCCAAACCCGCTGCAGGAGCAACGCCAGATGTTATAAACGTCTGGCAGAGCAAAGCTGATGACTACTCGATAGTTCAGTGTGCCATGCTTTACGGCTTAGAACCGGGACGTCAACGATGTTTTGAACGTCATGGAGCATATGAGATGTTCCAGGAGTTGAACTTAATATTTCAAGAAAATGCCCGGATTGAGAGATATGAAGTCTCCAATAAGTTCTATAGCTGCAAGATGGAGGAGAATAGTTCTGTCAGTGAGCATATACTCAAAATGTCTGGGTATAACAATCACTTGATTCAACTGGGAGTTAATCTTCCGGATGATAGTGTCATTGACAGAATTCTTCAATCACTGCCACCAAGCTACAAGAGCTTCGTGATGAACTATAATATGCAAGGGATGTATAAGACAATTCCCGAGCTCTTCGCGATGCTAAAGGCTGCGGAGGTAGAAATCAAGAAGGAGCATCAAGTGTTGATGGTCAACAAGACCACCAGTTTCAAGAAAAAAAGGGTAGAGGTGTAGGATCTAGAAGTAGATGTGTCTAGAGGGGGTGATTAGACACTTAATGCTAAAGTTGCAATTTTTAAGCTTTTTCGGTTTAAGTGGAGTTTAGGCACAATTTCAACATACACAATACATATCAAGCAAGCATGCAAAGAGTATATGAGCAGCGGAATGTAAAGCATGCAACTTGCAAGAATGTAAAGGGAAGGGTTTGGAGAATTCAAACGCAATTGGAGACACGGATGTTTTTCCCATGGTTCGGATAGGTGGTGCTATCCTACATCCACGTTGATGGAGACTTCAACCCACAAAGGGTAACGGTTGCACGAGTCCACGGAGGGCTCCATCCACAAAGGGTAACGGTTGCGCGAGTCCACACAGGGCTCCACCCACGAAGGGTCCACGAAGAAGCAACCACCCACAAAGGGTCCACGAAGAAGCAACCTTGTCTATCCCACCATGGCCATCGCCCACACAGGACTTGCCTCACTAGCGGTAGATCTTCATAAAGTAGGCGATCTCCTTGCCCTTACAAACTCCTTGGTTCAACTCCACAATCTTGTCGGAGGCTCCCAAGTGACACCTAGCCAATCTAGGAGACACCGCTCTCCAAGAAGTAACAAATGGTGTGTAGGTAATGAACTCCTTGCTCTTGTGCTTCAAATGATAGTCTCCCCAACACTCAACTCTCTCTCATAGGATTTGGATTTGGTGGAAAGAAGATTTGAGTGGAAAGCAACTTGGGGAAGGCTAGAGATCAAGATTCATATGGTAGGAATGGAATATCTTGGCCTCAACACATGAGTGGGTAGTTCTCTCTCAGAAATAGGATGCTGGAAGTGTAGGCTTAGTCTGATGGCTCTCTCTACAAATGAAGAGGAGGTGGAGGGGTATATATAGCCTCCACACAAAATCCAACCGTTACACACACTTTTCCAATCTTGGTGGGACCGAATCGACAAACTCGATCGGACCGAAAAGGTAAACCTAGTGACCGTTAGAGATTTCGGTGGGACCGACTGGATCAACTCGGTGGGACCGATGTGCTAGGGTTAGGGTAAATCCAAAACTCGGTTTGACCGATTACTCAAACTCGGTGGGACCGATTTGGGTAATAAGTGAAACTGAGATTTGGCCAAGCAAACTCGGTGGGACTGATAGCATATCTCGGTGGGACCGAGAATACTGCAATGGGTAACAGAGAGTTTGCAAGCCCATCTCGGTGAGACCGAGATCCCATCGGTGAGACCGAACTGATTAGGGTTTGGCAGTGGCTTATGACAAGTGAAACTCGGTGGCTCCGGATAGGAAGAATCGGTAGGACCGAGTTTGGCTTAGGTTTAGGTCATATGTGGAAGTGGGAAAGTAGCTGAGGATTTTGGAGCATATCATTAAGCACATGAAGCAAGAGGCTCATTAAGCAACACCTCATCCCTCCTTAATAGTATTGGCTTTTCCTATGGACTCAATGTGATCTTGGATCACTAAAATGTAAAATGAAGAGTCTTGAGCTTTAAGCTTTAGCCAATCCTTTGTCCTTAGCATCTTGAAGGAGTTCCCACAACCTTTAGTCCATGTCACTCCATTGTTGAACTTATCTAAAACATGCTAGATAGAAATGTTAGTCCAACAGGAGATATGTTGTCATCAATTATCAAAACCACCTACGGAGCACTTGTGCTTTCAATCTCTCCCTTTTTGGTAAGTGATGGCAACATACATCAAAGCTTTAGATAAAGATATAAAGAACAGCAAGTAAAGCTTTGGAAGGACATGTAACAAGCATAGGCTCCCCCTATATGTATGCACTCATGTAAATATGAAATATAGAGGCATGTGAGAGCATAACCATGACAGAGTAGGCAATGTGTTACATGCATCTTGGCCATATGCATCAGAGCAAAAGATTATCAAGGAAAATACCTTCATGCTCATGAGTCCTTCTTGCAAACAGTATGTACATAAGCAAGAACTCCTCATACTCATGATTTTGATGCATATACTTACCTTGTGGTCTTGAGTTGGCTTAGGATGGAATGAACCTGCACAAACAAGGTTAGATAACATAGGTACATCCACTAGCCAGAGCAAACAAAAGAAACCACAAGAATACCAAGACTGGGATGACATGTAGAGAGTGAGTACAAGGTACCACATTGAATTCAACATGTCCCCAAGAATAAAGATATGCAATTAATTTGACTGATTTCTTTCCCTTAGGTGTCTTGCTCCCCCTGAATCTTACATGGGATATTGGGAGAAGATAGGGAACAGAAAATCAGAGCTGAGAGATACAAATGGATAGAACTTAATGCAAATACATGTCTTTCCCCCAAAAAGACATGTGACATCTCTCCTCTTGAACATCAAGCATCTGGGATCCTCGAGTATTTTCCCTCCCTGGAAATCTCTCTCTCTCCCTTAATAACATTTGGGAAATCTCTCTCCCCCTTAACAACATCTGGGATCCTTAAGACTTTCTCTCCCCCTTGAGCTTTGATGTGATCTCTTTCTCCCCCTTTGACATCAATTTCCAAGAAGGTTTTTCCTGGAATCCGTCGAATAGGTTTGGTCCTTGAGATTCAGCACAAAGCAGAGGATAAAATTGTGATGCTTGTAGAGGACAAGATTCATTGAGTGGAGCTGGATTAGAAGAAATGTAGAACAAGTGGCAAACTGTTTTTCTGATTGCAAAGTCGGTGGCACCGAGTGGCACATTTCGGTGGTACCGAAAAGATTCGGTTGGACCGAAAATTGCAAGTCGGTGAAACCGAGTTTACATAGAGAAAAACACTTGTCACCTCAGCTCACTAGACATGTAGGATCTCACAAAGATTTGCAATGAATTTCCTGAAGGATTTGCAAGGAATTAAGTGCAGAAAATGCAGAACAAAAACAAAGAGAAAAGAGAAGAAACTGAAAGATCTAGATGAAGTTTTTTTTGTTTTTGAAAAAGGAGAGAGAAAATAAAAATGCATGAGACAAATGCAATAACACAAAGAAAGAACACAAGAGAGCTTCATCTAGAGTTGGGCAGTGACATAGTCACCTATGTTAGAGTATATTGACTTAGGAGTCAAGTGAGAACACTTGATCATAGGTCATACTCATCGTTTAAGCTCAAAATGGGGTTAGCATTTTTCGTTTAAGCATCTTGATGTATTCACATCTTGTTGAGTTGCTTTGACTCATGTCTTGGAGTAAAGCTTCTCTAAGATGGAATAACATACCTTGGGTGGTGGTGTGGTTCTTGCTCATGTAGTTGAACTTGTGTGGGTGCTCAAGGTTGATGTAGCTCATCAAGAGTTGGAAGCACCACTTGGAGTTTGAGTTAATCTACCTACATGGGTTAGTTCTTGCAAGGAAGAGCACTTGTGTATCCAAAAATGACAATCATGAAGCTTAACATAGAATTTGTCAAAGGATATGTTTGAATGGTTTTGTGCTTCCTTGTCTTCAACCACTATTGTGTAGAGTCTTGGTGATGTAGAGATTGCTCAAGATGTGAGTGAGTCGCAATCTCATGGAATTAGATTCAACCAAGCACCTACATGGGTTAGACAACATGCAAGGTGCAAATATATCCAAGACATAAGATAGTTATCATAAGAGATATATCATGGATTAGTCATAAGCTCATGTCTTGCATGTATCCAATGGAGTTTCTACTCCAAGTTCGAAGCATCAATGATGTTCAATTCTCCTCTCAACCTGCAAAACACTTTCTCATCAAGTGGTTTAGTGAATATATCCGCAAATTGCTTATCGGTGCGAACATGCTTAAGATTGATGTCACCCTTAGCAACATGATCTCGAATGAAATGATGACGAACTTCAATATGCTTAGTTCGAGAATGTTGTACAGGATTATGACCAATTTTGATAGCACTTTCATTGTCACAAAGAAGTGGAACATGTTTCACATAAATCCCATAATCTTTAAGAGTTTGGGTCATCCAAAGTAATTGAGCACAACATGAACCAACGGCAATGTATTCTGCTTCGGCGGTGGATAAGGATACCGAGTTTTGTTTCTTGGAAGACCAAGACACAAGAGATCTACCAAGAAATTGACAAGTACCCGAAGTGGACTTTCTATCAACCTTGTCTCTGGCATAATCCGAGTCGGAATAGCCAACAAGATTAAAAGAAGACCTCTTAGGATACCAAATGCCAAAATTTGGTGTATGGATTAAATATCTCACTTTCCTTTTCACAGCCTTAAGATGACAATCTTTAGGAGCAGCTTGATATCGTGCACACATGCACACACTTAGCATAATATCGGGACGTGAAGCACATAGGTATAACAATGAACCAATCATAGAGCGATAAACCTTTTGATCAACTGTAGGATCAAAAGTATGTCTAGAGGGGGGGTGATTAGACTACTTGACCAAATAAAACTTAACCTTTTCCCAATTTTAGTTCTTGGCAGGTTTTAGCTAATTTAGGACAAGTCAAGCAATCATCACATCACTCAAGCAAGCATGCAAAGAGTTTATGGGCAGCGGAAAGTAAAACATGCAACTTGCGAGAATGTAAAGGGAAGGGTTTGGAGAATTCAAACACTATTGGAGACACGGATGTTTTTCCCGTGGTTCGGATAGGTGGTGCTATCCTACATCCACGTTGATGGAGACTTCAACCCACGAAGGGTAACGGTTGCGCGAGTCCACACAGGGCTCCACCCAAGGGCAACGGTTGCGCGAGTCCACATAGGGCTCCACCCGCGAAGGGTCCATGAAGAAGCAACCACCCACAAAGGGTCCACGAAGAAGCAACCTTGTCTATCCCACCATGGTCATCGCCCACACAGCACTTGCCTCACTAGTGGTAGATCTTCACGAAGTAGGCAATCTCCTTGCCCTTACAAACTCCTTGGTTCAACTCCACAATCTTGTCGGAGGCTCCCAAGTGACACCTAGCCAATCTAGGAGACACCACTCTCCAAGAAGTAACAAATGGTGTGTAGGTAATGAACTCCTTGCTCTTGTGCTTCAAATGATAGTCTCCCCAACACTCAACTCTCTCTCATAGGATTTGGATTTGGTGGAAAGAGGGTTTTTGTGGAAAGCAACTTGGGAAGGCTAGAGAAAAAGATTCATATGGTAGGAATGGAATGTCTTGATCTCAACACATGAGTAGGTGGTTCTCTCTCAGAACATATGAGTTGGAATGGTGTGTGTGTTCTGATGGCTCTCTCTTTTTAATGAGAAGGAGGTGGAGGGGTATATATAGCCTCCACACAAAATCCAACCGTTACATACAATTTACCAATCTCGGTGGGACTGAATCAGAAAACTCAGTCTGACCGAAATAGTAAACCTAGTGACCGTTAGGAATTTTGGTGGGACTGACATGCAACTCGGTAGGACCGATTCGGTTAGGGTTTGGTCATAACGTAATCTCGGTGAGACCAATTAGACAAACTCGGTGAGACCGAATTTGGTAATTAGCTAACCAGAGAGTTGGTCAGGCAAACTCGGTGGGACCGATTTGCTCTTTCGGTGAGACCGAAAAGTTACAAAGGGGAAACACTGAGTTTACATTGCAATCTCGATGGGACCGATTCGCTCTTTCGGTAAGACCGAAAAGTTACAAAGGGGAAACACAGAGTTTGCAACCCCATCTCGGTGAGACCGAGATCCTTATCGGTAGAACCGAATTGCTAGGGTTTGGCAGTGGCTAATGACAAGTGAAACTCGATGGCGCCGGATAGGAAGAATCGGTAGGACCGAGTTTGGCTTAGGGTTTAGGTCATATGTGGATATGGGAAAGTAGTTGAGGGTTTTGGAGCATATCACTAAGCACATGAAGCAAGAGGCTCATTAAGCAACACCTCATCCCTCCTTAATAGTATTGGCTTTTCCTAAAGACTCAATGTGATCTTGGATCACTAAAATATAGAATGAGGAGTCTTGAGCTTTTGAGCTTGAGCCAATCCTTTGTCCTTAGCATTTTGAGGGTTCCACTTTCACATCCATGCCATGCCAATCATTGAGCTTTCCTGAAATAATCATCTTGGAATAGCATTAGCTCAATGAGCTATATGTTGTTATGAATTACCAAAACCACCTAGGGATAGTTGCACTTTCAATCTCCCCCTTTTTGGTAATTGATGACAACATATAGATTAAAGCTTCGACAAATGATAATAAGCATGAAATATATCGTCGCTTTGAGAAGTATGTGATAAGTAAGAGCTCCCCCTAAATTTGTGCATATTTAAAATTTTCTTTGGACTGCAAATGCACAAAGAGTTAGAGTCATGGGTTACTCTTCCATGTCACATACATCTTGGTGGAGCGCTCAAAATGATAAGAATGAAATACATGCACTCATCACCAAGAATAATGAATGATCACACAAGATAGATAGGATAATGGCATTAAGCAAGCATTAAGTGTAGCTTATGATCAAACACATGATCATCGATGTCTCACAAATAATGACGTAGTATCAAGCACTCAAAAGCAGATAAGTTCGAAAAACCACCAAATAAAGCAAGAGAGAAAAGCAACACTCTCTCTCTCGAAGCCTATGATCTATACATCTTCTCCCCCTTTGGCAACAAGTTACCAAAAAGTTCCTAGAAAATGCATAGCACTAGATCGACGCTCAGGCTTGATCTTCAGGTGGTGGTGGAGTCCGGAGCACTCCAAGGATGAAGCCTTCGGTAGACGTGGTCGGAGTTGAGGCTGAAGTGGATGCTGGAGCTGGTGGAACTGAGGCTGTGGCTGGTGCAGACATTGTAGCTCTGATGTCAGCAACTGGCAGTGCAGACGACCTCGGACCTCGTGGCACCCTCGCAAAAGCATCAATCGTGGTCCTGCCTCTCCTCTCATTCATGTCCTCTTGGAGCTGCTCCACGGCAGTCTGTATCTCTGTCACCTTGATGTCCAAGTCATAGAACCTCTATTCCATGATCCTCTCTAAACTCGCCTGGTTCTGAGTCAGGGTGGCTATACTCTGCTCAATCCGCAGGGTGGACGCAATCAGGTAACCAAGCTGCTCTTGTTTGGTTTTCAGGAAGTAATCAGATGCCTCCGCTTGAGTGGGCATCCTGGCAACTTTCTCCTTCTTCGCCTTCTCCTTTTAAGCTTGTGCATGGGCAGATGATGGTTCACTCTCAGTCATAACAACTTGATTATCTTCGAAATCTGGACGGATGGGCAGGTGTTCCTTATCCAACAAATATACGCCTGTGCCCATCTTGGAGTTGATGAGCTCCTGAATCTGAGGGGCATATCCACAACTCCTCTTCTGATCTGCCGCAGTCCTCATCTTCAGAGTCTGAAGTTTTCTTCTTCCTTTGTCTCATGGCAGCCTTTGGCAAATTGCTAGGAGTGCTCCTGCTGCCTTCATCAGATGAACTGGAGGGACTAGTGCCCTCACTCATCACCACTTGCTGCTCTGACAGATTCTGGCTATCACTCTGGTCTGACATGCTGCAAACTGACTGCTGACCTTGTGAATAGATTATAGAGGAGATAGAGTGGATGAGCATCACAAAATGCAGAGATTTTTGCAAAAAGAATGATCCAAAAACTTAGTTTTAGTTTCCCACTGAAATCATCTCGGATCTACCGATTTTCAAACTCGGTGATACCAAAGCAGTTTTGGAACCTAAACTAGTGAACTCGGTAGGACCGAGTCACAGTTCGGTGGCACCGAGACTGCTAGGGTTTCACTGAGTTCAAAAATCGGTCACACCGATAAGTAATTCTCGGTCAGACCGAGTCTCACTTGTGCAATGGCATAAGCCAAATCGGTGGGACCGAGTTTTTCAACTCGGTGGGTCCGAGATAGTTTCGGCGGAAACCTAAACCTAGAATTTTCGAATCAAACCTAATCTATGAGCGTTTTGACTAGATAGAAGTTTATCAAACGTGGCTAGAAACAATATGATCACAATGTGCTAGGAATCAGATTGAGGAATAGCACAAAGATCAAGTCCATACCCTAGTTCTGCAGGGACTTGCTACGGCAGCAACAGCGGGGCAGAATTCCTGTTGACGGCGACGGAGACCAGCGACTGGAGGCTGCTGGCGGCGAGAAGACGATCCGGAGACCTCGAGGGCAGAGCAGGCTATCGCGCGGGCGAAGGGGCTCAGAGAAATTTCCAAATTTTGCCCGTGACTATATATCGCCCGACCCTGTCGGTGTGACCGAGTGGAACAACTCGGTGACACTGAGATTCATAACTGCGTGCAGTTACTGAAACTCGGTGTGACCGAAAGGTTCAAATCGGTTGCACCGAGATCGAAAACCTAGATCAACTTAATGATCTCGGTAGGACCAAAAGTGGAGTATCGGTCAGACCGAGAATCATAAAGAGGTTTTGGAAGTTTAAGTCTATGACGAATCGGGGACTCCGAGCGCTCCTCACACAGAGTGGTTCGAATCTGACTTGATCAAATTTTGTGATGCAGCATGAATAGAGTTTGAGACGAGAAAAGCATAGATAGCTAGAGGACGTTCTTAGGCATTCTTGTCCATCCACTTGGCAAAAAAGGATAAAACCAAGCAATCAAAACAACAAGTGGATGTCCTCGAATGAGTAAAATATGCAATCAGCATGCTCACACAATAAGATGGCAAATGAAATATGTGGCAAGGCATGCACAACCAATTCTAGCATTTATCAAGCAATTTGCGATGACTAGGTCATCTATATATGAGTACATTGACTTAGGAGTCAAGTGAGAACACTTGATCATAGGTCATACTCATCGTTTAAGCTCAAGTGGGGTTACCACTTTTACATAAAGCATTGTTGTGTTCACATCTTTAGAGTTGCTTTAGCTCAAGTCTTAGAGTAAAGCTCCCCCTAGATGTGATATCCCCCCTAAGAGGGATGAACTAACCTTGGGTTTTGTCGATGATGACTTCATGTAGATATTAAAGATGTGTATGCTCAATGTTGATGTAGATCTCTTGGAGCTATCCATTTGAGTGAATTGCACTTTCAATACCTACATGGGTTAGTCCCACAAGGAACAAACAAGGATATCCATAGACATAGAGTGATGCACACAAAAGATGATGTCCATGAAAACTTTTAGGTTACCTTGTCCCTTGTCTTACCAACAAGAGGGTTTGTGACTCCTTGAACTAGTGCAAGATGTGGAAATTGATTGCACTTGTTCTTGCCAAAATGATAAGAGTGAAGTACGTTGGCGGAGTCACCCTCAAGAACTCTCTAGTTCTTCTTCTTTTGGATCCACATCATCTTGATGGGAATCCTTGGAGTTGTAGTCGTACTTGATGAAGTGGAACTTGAAGTAGTCTTGGGAATCCACTTGACTAAGGTCTTAGGAGCTTCTCAAATGCATCAATTTCCTCTTGAAGCTTGTCCTTGCCTTTTTGCTCGTAGTCTTGTGGCGGAAGATCATCTTGAGCTTGTGTCTCCTTGAAAGAAGTATACTTATCTTGTTGAGGGACAAACTTTGTCTTGGGGTATTGATCTTCTTCCCATTCAAATCCATTGGCATTGAACTTTCGTTCAAAACCAACACCTTGATTCTTCCGGTGCATTCCTTGCTTGCGCACAATTTCCTCGAATTGCTTACTCCCGGCAAGGCTTTTGTACACTCCTTTCTCTATAATTCCCTTCAATAAGCTATTTTCTTGCTCAAGTGTAACTTGGCTAAGAGAATCATTAGTGGAATCAAGAGAACTACTAGAAGCAACAATATTGGATTTAGCATGATCATTGTTATTACTAGAGGAAGAATCTTTCTTGTTAGACTTGACTTGAGGCATGTAAGTGGATAAGAGTAAACACTTGGCAATGTAAGAAGAACTTTTCTTGCGGAGATCATCATTGATTGCCTTTAAGAACTCGTGCTCTTGCTCAAGATTGAGCTTTCCAAAGCGTAGTTTCTCATGAGCTCTTAAAAGTTCTCGATGATCTTCGAAGATAGTGTCATGAGCTAACTTAAGAGTTTTTAGTTCTTTAGTTAGAACCTCAATCTTCTCCTTATCATTGACACTCGTTTTAGCATGATTAATTGGTCTTTCATCATAGTATTCATCACTAGAGTTGTCACCAAGCAAATCATCACCTAACAAGTCATCTTCATCACTATTGAAATCAACATACTCGGGGTGTGTTACCTTAGGACCTTTGGCCATGAAGCATCTTCCAATTCCTTCATTTGGTGAGTCAAATATGTCGTAGGAGTTGGTTGACACAAGTGCTAGACCGGCAACACCTTCATCTTGAGTATCTTCGGAGTCGGAGTGATAACTTCTCTCGGAGTGGTTGTCGGAGTCGGAGCCGGATACCCATTCACCAACATGAGCTTGATGTCTTCGTCTTGTGTAGATCCTTGATGATTTTTCCTTCCTTTCTGAATCCTTGCTTCTCCGTGAGTATCTTCGTTCATAACGATCATCTTTACTCCTTCTCTCTCTTGGTGGTGATCCTTTGCTTCTTCTTTTTGGAGAATCTTCTCTTCTCTTGTAGGGAGCCGTACACTCATTGGAATAGTGTCCGGGTCTTCCACAATTGTAACAGTTTCGCTCTCTACTAGAAGATCTTTTGTCATTGTAGGACCTTGACTTGGAGCTTCTATCTTTGCTTCTACTCTTGTAGAACTTGTTGAAGTTCTTCACCATTAAGCTCAATTGTTCATTGAAGTCTTGTTTCTCACTTGATGATGTAGGGGCTTCACATGAGGATTTATAGGCACCACTTGATTTGTTGTGAAGTTCCTCTTTATCCTTAAGTGACATCTCATGAGCAACAATTCTTCCAATCACCTCCGTTGGCTTGAGATCTTTGTAATTGGGCATCATTTGGATCAATGTGCACACGGTATCATATTTTCCATCCAAGGCTCTTAGGATCTTCTTGATGATGAATCTATCGGTCATCTCTTCACTTCCTAAGCCGGCAATCTCATTTGTGATGAGATCAAGCCTAGAGTACATTTCAGCGACACCTTCACCATCCTTCATCTTGAACTTGTCAAGTTGGCTTTGAAGCACATCCAACTTGGATTCCTTGACGGAGTCAGTACCTTCGTGCATATCAATCAAAGTGTCCCAAATTTCCTTTGCATTCTCAAGGCGGATGATTTTGTTGAATTCTTCGGGGCACAATCCGTTGAAGAGAATATCACAAGCTTGAGCATTGTATTGCAACATCTTCAACTCATCCACGGTAGCTTCACGGTTTGGTTCTCTCCCGTCAAAGAAGTCACCTTGCAAACCAACACACACAATAGCCCAAACAGCAGGGTTATGTCCAAGAATATGCATTTTCATTTTATGCTTCCAACTAGCAAAATTAGTACCATCAAAGTAAGGACCTCTACGGTGATAATTTCCCTCGCTAGACGCCATACTCTCCTAGGTTGTGAAACCAAGGCTATGACCACCAAAAGCTATGGAGATCAAGCAAATGGAGACCAAGGCTCTGATACCACTTGTAGGATCGAAAGTATGTCTAGAGGGGGGTGATTAGACTACTTGACCAAATAAAACTTAACCTTTTCCCAATTTTAGTTCTTGGCAGATTTTAGCTAATTTAGGACAAGTCAAGCAATCATCACATCACTCAAGCAAGCATGCAAAGAGTTTATGGGCAGCGGAAAGTAAAACATGCAACTTGCGAGAATGTAAAGGGAAGGGTTTGGAGAATTCAAACGCTATTGGAGACACGGATGTTTTTCCCGTGGTTTGGATAGGTGGTGCTATCCTACATCCACGTTGATGGAGACTTCAACCCACGAAGGGTAACGGTTGCGCGAGTCCACACAGGGCTCCACCCAAGGGCAACGGTTGCGCGAGTCCACACAAGGCTCCACCCACGAAGGGTCCATGAAGAAGCAACCACCCACAAAGGGTCCACGAGGAAGCAACCTTGTCTATCCCACCATGACCATCGCCCACACAGGACTTGCCTCACTAGTGGTAGATCTTCACGAAGTAGGCGATCTCCTTGCCCTTACAAACTCCTTGGTTCAACTCCACAATCTTGTCGGAGGCTCCCAAGTGACACCTAGCCAATCTAGGAGACACCACTCTCCAAGAAGTAACAAATGGTGTGTAGGTAATGAACTCCTTGCTCTTGTGCTTCAAATGATAGTCTCCCCAACACTCAACTCTCTCTCATAGGATTTGGATTTGGTGGAAAGAGGGTTTTTGTGGAAAGCAACTTGGGAAGGCTAGAGATCAAGATTCATATGGTAGGAATGGAATGTCTTGATCTCAACACATGAGTAGGTGGTTCTCTCTCAGAACATATGAGTTGGAATGGTGTGTGTGTTCTGATGGCTCTCTCTTTTTAATGAGAAGGATGTGGAGGGGTATATATAGCCTCCACACAAAATCCAACCGTTACATACAATTTACCAATCTCGGTGGGACCGAATCACAAAACTCGGTCTGACCGAAATAGTAAACCTAGTGACCGTTAGGAATTTTGGTGGGACTGACATGCAACTCGGTAGGACCGATTCGGTTAGGGTTTGGGCATAACTAATCTCGGTGAGACCGATTACACAAACTCGGTGAGACCGAATTTGGTAATTAGCTAACCAGAGAGTTGGTCAGGCAAACTTGGTGGGACCGATTTGCTCTTTCGGTGAGACCGAGTGGAACTCGGTGAGACCGAAAAGTTACAAAGGGGAAACACTGAGTTTACATTGCAATCTCGGTGGGACCGATTCGCTCTTTCGGTAAGACCGAAAAGTTACGAAGGGGAAACAGAGAGTTTGCAACCCCATCTCGGTGAGACCGAGATCCTTATCGGTAGAACCGAATTGCTAGGGTTTGGCAGTGGCTAATGACAAGTGAAACTCGGTGGCGCCGGATAGGAAGAATCGGTAGGACCGAGTTTGGCTTAGGGTTTAGGTCATATGTGGATATGGGAAAGTAGTTGAGGGTTTTGGAGCATATCACTAAGCACATGAAGCAAGAGGCTCATTAAGCAACACCTCATCCCTCCTTAATAGTATTGGCTTTTCCTAAAGACTCAATGTGATCTTGGATCACTAAAATATAAAATGAGGAGTCTTGAGCTTTTGAGCTTGAGCCAATCCTTTGTCCTTAGCATTTTGAGGGTTCCACTTTCACGTCCATGCCATGCCAATCATTGAGCTTTCTTGAAATAATCATCTTGGAATAGCATTAGCTCAATGAGCTATATGTTGTTATGAATTACCAAAACCACCTAGGGATAGTTGCACTTTCATCAACCGGTTCACCATCTTTGGTCAAATCATTATGTCCACTAGTAGGCATGGGTGTAGACATACCTTTGCATTCTTGCATATTGAACTTCTTGAATAAGTCCTTGGTGTACTTTGTTTGAGAGACAAATGTACCTTCCTTAGTTTGCTTGATTTGCAAACCGAGAAAGAATTTGAGTTCACTCATCATAGACATCTCAAACTTCTCTGACATTAGCTTTCCAAACTTTTCAGTAAAGAGAGGGTTAGTTGAACCAAATATGATACCATCAACATAAATTTGGCATACAAATAGTTCTCCATTAACCCTTTTAGTAAAAAGAGTAGAATCAATTTTACCAATTTCAAAACCACTTGTAGTAAGGAACTTGGTCAAGCATTTATACCATGCTCTAGGAGCTTGTTTAAGACCATAAAGAGCTTTGTGAAGTTTGTAAACATGATTTGGTTTCTTAGGATTGATAAAGCCGGGAGGTTGTTTGACATAAACTTCCTCCTCTATTTCACCATTTAGAAAAGCACTTTTAATGTCCATTTTGTACAAGGTGATATTATGGTGATTAGCATAGGCAAGTAAGATGCGAATGGACTCAAGTCTAGCAACGGGAGCATACGTCTCACCATAGTCCATACCTTCGACTTGTGTGTACCCTTGGGCGACGAGACATGCTTTGTTGCGAATCACTTGTCCATCTTCATCTTGCTTGTTGTGAAACACCCATTTGGTACCAATGATGTTGTGGTTGTTGTCGGGCTTCTCAACCAATGTCCAAACTTGGTTTCTCTCAAAATTATGTAGCTCTTCATGCATAGCGTTTATCCAATCTGGATCTTCCAATGCTTCTTCAACCTTCATAGGTTCAATGCTAGAGATGAATGAATAGTTTTCACAAAAGTTAGCTAAACTAGTTTTTGAGCGAGTGATTCTCCCGGTTTGTATATCATTGAGGATTTGCTCGATGGGATGATCTTTGGCAATTCTTGCTCGAACTCGTGAGAGCTTTTGCTTGGGTCTTCGTTGAACATCTTCTTCATCTTGTTCTTCTTCTTGGCCTTCTTTATTGTTGACGTCGTCGTTCTCTTGTCGTGGTGGAGAAGGAGGTTGTTGATGTTCGTCTTGATGTATTTCCTCGTTTTCTTCATCTTGGTGTGTCCCACTTGTGGATGCTTCCGTGTCAATTCTTGGTTCACCTTGTCGTGAAGTAGAAGCTTCCACTTGGACGGATGAAGTACTCTCCTTCACCTCCGTTGGACGAATTTTGCCAATGGACAAGTCTTGAATTGCTTCTGAAGGGTCTTTGTCTCCTACATCAATTGGCAATTGCTCTACTTGCGAGCCATTAGATTCATCAAACTTCACATCTACCGTCTCTTCAACCTTTCGGGTGAAATTGTTGTAGACACGGTAAGTGTGAGAGTTTGAGCCATAACCAAGTAGAAAACCTTCATGAGATTTAGGAGCAAACTTTGAACGACGATGCTTATCAAGAATGTAGCACTTTGAGCCGAATACTCGAGAGTATCCAACTTGGGGTTTGTTACCGGTGAGAAGCTCGTATGCCGTCTTGCCGAGTAGCTTGTGAAGATATAAGCGATTTGTTGCGTGACAAGCTGTCTCAACCGCTTCTGCCCAAAAGTGCTTTGGCGTCTTGTATTCATCAAGCATCGTTCTTGCCATTTCGATGAGCGTCCGGTTCTTCCTCTCAACAACTCCATTTTGTTGAGGTGTGTACGTAGCCGGGAACTCGTGTGAAATCCCTTCTTCGTCAAGAAAGGTGTCCACATTTGCGTTCTTGAACTCCATTCCGTTGTCACTCCAAACCTTCTTGATCTTCACATCAAACTGATTTTGGGCCTTCCTAGCGAAGTTTCTGAAGATCTTCTGGACCTGCGACTTGTCATTAAGAAAGAATACCCACGTAAATCTTGAAAAATCATCAACTATAACTAGACCAAAAGAATTTCCACCGAGACTCTTGTAGGTGTTGGGACCAAAAAGATCCATGTGAAGTAGCTCGAGTGGCCTCCTTGTGGTCATGATGTTCTTCACGGGATGTCTTCCTCCAACATGTTTACCTGCTTGACAAGCACTGCAAAGTCTATCCTTATCAAATATGACATCGTTAACTCCAAGGATATGATTTCCTTTAATAAGCTTGTCAAGGTTTCTCATGCCAACGTGACCTAGTCGTCTATGCCACAACCAACCTTTTGAGGATTTAGCAACAAAGCAAGTTTTAGATTGTGCCTTTTTAGAGAAATCGACAATGTAAAGATCACCTCTACGCATACTGGTAAAGACCATTTTATGATTGTCTCGATGAAATACTTGGCAATCTACTTCAGTAAAAAGGACATTCAAACCGAAACCAGCAAGTCTAGATACTGAAAGTAAGTTGTAGTCGAGAGATTCAACGAGCATGACATTTTGAATGGAACTATCATGTGAGATGGCCACCTTACCAAGGCCAACCACTTTACCCTTTGAATTATCACCAAAGGTGACATATTTTCGAGGGCCGTCATTTTCAGCAAGCTCACGAAACATCTCTTCATCTCCGGTCATATGATCAGTACATCCACTATCAAGAACCCATTCCTTTCCTCCTGATTCATATCCCCGAAGATTTGCCATAAGACCAAAATGTCTCATTGCATCATCAAGATCGAAGTCACTATCATCATCATCATAGTATCCATGTTCATCATGATCTTGTGACCCATCATTTCCTAGAGAGGGTAATTCATTAGATAAATGATCATCAAAGTGGTCACTTTTATGAATTCTTATAGCTTTGAATATGATATGATTAATGATTCCAACATCTCCTTTAGCATGCTTAAGATTGGTAAGTTCAAATAGACAATTACCAAAACTAGGATCACTAGAGTTCATCTTACTCAAGGCAATAGATTTATGGAGAATTTCATCCAAAGTTTTCAAGGAATGATCGGGAAATCGTTCCTCGAGAAATTTCCATATAGTATAGGCACAATTTAGAGTAGGCAAACTAGCAATCCAATTTTTGGGCAATCCTCTAATGATGAGCTCAATAGTTCTAAGATTGCGAATCATGTCAATATCTTCATCTAGGGTAGGATGCAAAGGATCAATATGAGGTGCACAAGGGCTAGCAATATACTTGTTCAAATGATATTGATTGAAGATTACAAGCATCTCATTTTTCCACTCATGAAAATACTCTCCATCAAGAATAGGCACTCTATGTCTAAGACTCCCTAATGTAGACACATCCATCTTCCTCCAATGGTGATTAAACCAAGGCAATGGAGACCAAAGCTCTGATACCACTTGTAGGATCTAGAAGTAGATGTGTCTAGAGGGGGGGTGATTAGACACTTAATGCTAAAGTTGCAATTTTTAAGCTTTTTCGGTTTAAGTGGAGTTTAGGCACAATTTCAACATACACAATACATATCAAGCAAGCATGCAAAGAGTATATGAGCAGCGGAATGTAAAGCATGCAACTTGCAAGAATGTAAAGGGAAGGGTTTGGAGAATTCAAACGCAATTGGAGACACGGATGTTTTTCCCGTGGTTCGGATAGGTGGTGCTATCCTACATCCACGTTGATGGAGACTTCAACCCACAAAGGGTAACGGTTGCGCGAGTCCACGGAGGGCTCCACACACAAAGGGTAACGGTTGCGCGAGTCCACACAGGGCTCCACCCACAAAGGGTCCACGAAGAAGCAACCACCCACAAAGGGTCCACGAAGAAGCAACCTTGTCTATCCCACCATGGCCATCGCCCAAACAGGACTTGCCTCACTAGCGGTAGATCTTCACGAAGTAGGCGATCTCCTTGCCCTTACAAACTCCTTGGTTTAACTCCACAATCTTGTCGGAGGCTCCCAACTGACACCTAGCCAATCTAGGAGACACCACTCTCCAAGAAGTAACAAATGGTGTGTAGGTAATGAACTCCTTGCTCTTGTGCTTCAAATGATAGTCTCCCCAACATTCAACTCTCTCTCATAGGATTTGGATTTGGTGGAAAGAAGATTTGAGTGGAAAGCAACTTGGGGAAGGCTAGAGATCAAGATTCATATGGTAGGAATGGAATATCTTGGCCTCAACACATGAGTGGGTAGTTCTCTCTCAGAAATAGGATGCTGGAAGTGTAGGCTTAGTCTGATGGCTCTCTCTACAAACGAAGAGGAGGTGGAGGGGTATATATAGCCTCCACACAAAATCCAACCGTTACACACAGTTTTCCAATCTCGGTGGGACCGAATCAACAAACTCGGTCGGACCGAAAAGGCAAACCTAGTGACCGTTAGAGATTTCGGTGGGACCGACTGGATCAACTCGGTGGGACCGATGTGCTAGGGTTAGGGTAAATCCAAAACTCGATTTGACCGATTACTCAAACTCGATGGGACCGATTTGGGTAATAAGTGAAACTAAGATTTGGCCAAGCAAACTCGGTGGGACCGATTGCATATCTCGGTGGGACCGAGAATACTGCAATGGGTAACAGAGAGTTTGCAAGCCCATCTCGGTGAGACCAAGATCCCATCGGTGAGATCGAACTGATTAGGGTTTGGTAGTGGCTTATGACAAGTGAAACTCGGTGGCGCCGGATAGGAAGAATCGGTAGGACCAAGTTTGGCTTAGGGTTTAGGTCATATGTGGAAGTGGGAAAGTAGCTGAGGATTTTGGAGCATATCATTAAGCACATGAAGCAAGAGGCTCATTAAGCAACACCTCATCCCTCCTTGATAGTATTGGCTTTTCCTATGGACTCAATGTGATCTTGGATCACTAAAATGTAAAATGAAGAGTCTTGAGCTTTAAGCTTTAGCCAATCCTTTGTCCTTAGCATCTTGAAGGAGTTCCCACAACCTTTAGTCCATGTCACTCCATTGTTGAACTTATCTAAAACATGCTAGATAGAAATTTTAGTCCAACAAGAGATATGTTGTCATCAATTATCAAAACCACCTAGGGAGCACTTGTGCTTTCAAGAGGGAAGAAGGGGAACTTTAAGAAGAACGGCAAGCAAGTTGCTGCTCAAGTGAAGAAGCCCAAGTCTGGACCTAAGCCTGGGACTGAGTGCTTCTACTACAAAGGGAGTGTTCACTGGAAGCGGAACTGCCCCAATTATTTGGCGGATAAGAAGGATGGCAAGGTGAACAAAGGTATATGTGATATACATGTTATTGATGTGTACCTTACTAATGCTCATAGTAGCACCTGGGTATTTGATACTGGTTCTGTTGCTAATATTTGCAACTCAAAATAGGGGCTACGGATTAAGCGAAGATTGGCTAAGGACAAGGTGACGATGTGCGTGGGAAATGGTTCCAAAGTCGATGTGATCGCGGTCGGCACGCTACCTCTACATCTACTTCGGGATTAATTTTAGACCTGAATAATTGTTATTTGGTGCCAGCTTTGAGCATGAACATTATATCTGGATCTTGTTTGATGCGAGACGGTTGTTCATTTAAATCTGAGAATAATGGTTGTTCTATTTATATGAGTAATATCTTTTATGGTCATGCACCCTTGAAGAGTGGTCTATTTTTCATGAATATCGATAGTAGTGATACACATATTCATAATATTGAAGCTAAAAGATGCAGAGTTGATAATGATAGTGCAACTTATTTGTGGCACTGCCGTTTAGGTCATATTGGTGTAAAGCGCATGAACAAACTCCATTCTGATGGACTTTTGGAATCACTTGATTATGAATCACTTGGTACTTGCGAACCATGCCTCATGGGCAAGATGACTAAAACGCCGTTCTCCGGAACTATGGAGCGAGCAACAGATTTGTTGGAAATCATACATACTGATGTATGTGGTCCGATGAATGTTGAGGCTCGCGGCGGGTATCATTATTTTCTCACCTTCACAGATGATTTGAGCAGATATGGGTATATCTACTTGATGAAACATAAGTCTGAAACATTTGAAAAGTCCAAACAATTTCAGAGTGAAGTGGAAAATCATCTTAACAAGAAAATAAAGTTTCTACGATCTGATCGTGGAGGAGAATATTTGAGTTACAAGTTTGGTCTCGTTTGAAACAATGCGGAATAGTTTCGCAACTCACGCCATCCAGAACACCACAACGTAATGGTGTGTCCGAACATCGTAATCATACTTTACTAGATATGGTACGATCTATGATGTCTCTTACTGATTTACCGCTATAGTTTTGGGGTTATGCTTTAGAGACGGATGTATTCACATTAAATAGGGCACCATCTAAATCCATTGAGACGACGCATTATCGCGGTGTACGGATGTCGCTTGACAAAAGAATTTCAACAAGAAATAATAGTAGATAAGTGTTATATAAATCCACGTGTTGTATTTAAATAGTACGTCAATGCGTGTGAGTATATGTAATGTGGTAAAAAGGAAATATGACTATGGAACCTGCTGGGACCAGGAGGGGAGAAGCTGTGTGCAGATTCGGGGTATAGTCGGATGGTCATCGCGGGGAATATCTAAGGATTCCCTTGTGCGTTCGAGCTGCTTCTATATCACCAGTCCTGGTCTACGGAAAGTTGAACCTGCAAACAAAATGTAAGAAATGCTTGTGTGTCGCAGAGCGGTTGACCCGCGGTATGTGGCATGTCCTGGCCTTCGCCGGAGTGTTTAATTGAGCTCTCGACGAGTCGGGCTATCCTGGCGCGAAGTAGCTCGAAGTCCTTTGGCTGTGTCCGGGAGTCTGGCCGTCGACTCGAGATTCGGTTGGAAGGTGCCACTTGTAGCTTCTGCTGTTAAAGCAGCGGTATACTCCTTGGTGCCGAGGGAAAGTTTGGCCTTGCCATTAACCATGATGACGCCGCGCGGACCGGGCATCTTGAGCTTATGGTAGGCATAATGTGGTACCGTGTTGAATCGAGCGAACGCGGTTCGTCCGAGCAGTGCCTGATAATCACTACAAAAGGCGACGATGTCAAAGATTAACTCTTCGGCACGGTAGTTGTCTGGTGATCCGAAGACTACCTCAAGGGAGATGGAGCCTGTACAGCTGGCCTCCGCACCCGGTATAATACCTATGAAGGTGGTTTTAGTGGGCTTGATCACCGAACAATCGATGCCCATCTTGCGCACTATGTCCTGGTAAAGCAGGTTTAGGCTGCTACCTCCATCCATAAGGACTTGTGTGAGGTGGAACCTGTCAATTATTGGGTCGAGGACTAGTGCGGCTGGACTGCCCTGATTGGTGTTAACCGGACGATCCGTGCGGTTGAAGGTGATCGGCCCTAGTTTATATTGTGGGACAACTGGTTCCGTTAAGTCGACATCCCTAAGGGTGTGTGTCCGGTCCGGGTTGGGAGTGTAGGTGCCGTTTACCACATTCACCGTTTGGATTTGCGGGGGAAATTTCTTTTGCCCTCCTGTACTTGGTGATCTGGGCTCCTCGTCGCCATTGTCGCTTTGACACCCCTTATCTTTGTTTTTGGCACCTGACCTGCCGGCTTGTTTGAAGACCCAGCATTCTCTGTTGGTATGATTGGCTGGTGTTCCTGGGGTGTCATGAATTTGGCATGGGCGATCGAGTATGCCATCCAGACTGGACGAACCCAAATTGTCATTTTTGAGTGGCCCATTCCGCTGACTGGGCTTAGAGCCCCTAAATCTAGCATTGACTGTCGTACCTTCGACGTTTTCACCCTTTTTGCGGCGCTTGTGTTTGTTGCGTCGGGGTTTGCCGTTGCTATCTCTGGCTTATGATGTGCCAGGGTTGCTTGTTGTGTTGTTGCTACGGGCCAACCAGCTATCTTCACCCACGCAAAAGCGGGTCATGAGTGTTGTGAGGGCTGCCATGGATTTTGGCTTTTCTTGGCCAAGATGTCGGGCGAGCCACTCGTCACGGATGTTATGTTTAAAGGCCGCTAGGGCGTCGACATCCGGACAGTCGACAATTTGGTTCTTCTTAGTTAGGAACTGAGTCTAGAATTTCCTGGCTGACTCTCTGGGCTGTTGTGCTATGTGGCTTAAATCGTCAGCATCCGGTGGTCGCACATAAGTGCCCTGGAAGTTGTCCAGGAATGCGTCTGCCAGGTTCTCCCAACTTTCGATGGAGTTTGCCGGCAAGCTATTCAGCCAATGCCGAGCCGGCCCCTTGAGTTTTAGCGGGAGATACTTGATGGTGTGTAGATCATCCCCGCGGGCCATGTGAATGTGGAGGAAGAAATCCTCTATCCATACCGTGGGGTCTGTAGTGCCGTCATATGATTGAATGTTCACGGGTTTAAACCCTTCTGGGAATTCATGATCCATTACTTCATCAGTGAAGCATAGGGGGTGTGCGGCGCCTCTGTGTCAGGCTATATCATGACGCAGTTCATACGAGTCTTGCCTGCTGTTTTCGGCCCGACCAGATTTGCTTTTAGTGTATCCAGCGTGACGGTTGTCGTCACGCATTGGTGCGCGCCCCCGTGATCCATGGACCAATCTTTTATTTCCTGATTTGTTTTCCAATACTTCTCGCAGGTCCTGCGTGTTACCCTGGTCCTTGGTATTTTTGTTTACCTGGCGACGGGGTGCGGGCTGGACTTCGGCCTGATATGCCGCTTTGTCTCGACCACGAGGTGGTCGGTCAGCTGCATCATACGCTGGGAGTGTAGGCTCTAATGCTTCCTCCTCAAGTTGGGGTAGCAACCTGCGTTTTGGGTAACTTTTGGTTGGGCGCTCGAGTTCGTATTCCTCGGCTGGCAGGATCTCAGTCCATCTATCCGCTAGCAGATCTTGGTCAGCTTGATGTTGCTGCTGCTTTTTATTCAGGCTTTTTGCTGTGGCTATAAGCCGGCGCTTGAAGCGCTCCTGCTCGACGGGATCCTCAGGCACGATAAATTCTTTGTCGCCGAGGCTGACCTCGTCATCGGAGAGGGGCATGTAATTGTCATCCTCTGATTCTTCATTTGTCACCTGTTCCTTAGGGCTAGCTTGCCCATCCTCCTGCTCGAAACCTGGCTGGAGGGGATTGTCTTCGTCTTCGGCACTATCGACATCATTATGTCTCTTGTGCCGGTATCGGAGCTTTTGCTATGGCAGGGCTTAGAGCGGCGCCGATGACGCTGGTGCTTAAATTGCTTCTCAGGGGGATTATCCTCCATTGCCTTATTGTCATTGCTTTCTTTGGGGGTGTCCACCATGTATATATCATATGATGAGGTGGTTGTCCAGCGCCCTGTGGGCGGTGGTTCCTGTTATTCTCCTACATCATCGTCCATACCATCGATGTCTTCGGAGTCGAAATCGAGCATGTCGGTTAATTCGTCGATAGTGGCTATTAAGTGGGTGGTGGGTGGGGAACGAATTTCTTTGTTATCCGCTTCCCACTCAAGCCGGACATAGTTCGGCCAAGGGTCTCCTGACAAGGAGAGAGACCTCAATGAATTTAGCACTTCGCCCAAGGGCGAGTGTTGAAAGATATCCGCAGAGGTAAACTCCATGATCGGTGCCCAATCAGATTAGATAGGCATGGACACAGGCGGTTCAGAGCCTGTCGCCGGGGGTGAATCCAAGGGTCCGACAACATAGGTCTCATAAGGGGTGAAGTCAGTATTCGGCTCTATCACCGCTGAGTGTGCGACCTCCGTGGCGGGGTCCATCCACCCATCCTCGGACGACACGATCTGCTCCGGATCAAGGGCCGGAGTAGCCACAGGTGTGATCTCCCGTACACCGTCCGGCGGCAGAGTCATGCTCGTCGTGACTGTGCGGCACACCTGACATGGGCTCGAATCCGTCGAAGATCGAGTCTCCGCGGATGTCGGCAGTATAGTTCAAACCTCCAAACCTGACCTGATGGACAGGGGCGTAGCTCTTGATCTGCTCCAGATGGCCAAGCAAGTCGGCCCGTAGTGCGAAGCCGCCGAATACGAAGACCTGTCCGGGGAGAAAAACCTCACCCTAGATCGCATCGTTGCCGATGGTCGAAGAAGCCATCAAGCCTTATGGTGACGACACAGTGGAACTCTCAATGAAAGCACCAATGTCGGTGTCAAAACCGGCGGATCTCGGGTAGGGGGTCCCGAACTGTGCGTCTAAGGCGGATGGTAACAGGAGGCGAGGGACACAATGTTTACCCAGGTTCGGGCCCTCTCGATGGACATAATACCCTACTTCCTGCTTGATTGATCTTGATGATATGAGTATTACAAGAGTTGGTCTACCACGAGATCATAGAGGCTAAACCCTAGAAGCTAGCCTATGATTTTGATTGTTGTTTTTGTCCTACGGACTAAACCCTCCGGTTTATATAGACACCGGAGGGGGCTAAGGTTACACAGAGTCGGTTACAAGGGAGGAGATCTACATATCCGAATTACCAAGCTTGCCTTCCACGCAAAGGAGAGTCCCACCCGGACACGGGACGAAGTCTTCAATCTTGTATCTTCATAGTCCAATAGTCCGGCCAAAGGATATAGTCCGGCAGTCCGAGGACCCCCTAATCCTGGACTCCCTCACCTATTGCCCTGTTTATTATCAAACCCTGGGAGTTACTTCTACGTTATGCTTATATTGCTATGCTATGCTCGTAGACGTGGGTTGGTTTGAGAGATCCATGACAGTTGTGAGATTTCTAATTAACGGTTAACTTAAGGTGGCTACTTTAATACACAGCTGGGTGGAATGGTAGGGGCACCCTGGAGCACCCAGTGGTTTGGGTGGGCACCTGGAGAATCCAGTGCTTGCCCAAGGGGATCCCGGAGGACCCGTGTGATCACCCTATGGAATGCCACCCAGGCTCAAAGGGATCATAAGATTATTCATGCTAGAAACTTCCGTGTGCAGCCACAAGCTATTATGGGCTCTGGCATAGTTGAGTATGTTGCATGACCTCTTCCAGTGGTAGGCTAGTAGATGTAGGGGATGTAGGTTGGTACTGTCTACCCAGGGTTAGAGTTAATGCTTCTGAAAGACTGTGTCTCGGTCATCCGTTTCTCAAACACCTTTTAGTGCGAGAAATCCAACGGAGGAGATCGAGTCTTGTGGGGAAAAGTGCGCAAACATCTCCAGACTGTACAAACTAATCATAATTACTCGTGTCCCCGGTTATGGACATCTTGAGTATCTGGTTCTTGAATCATCATGTTGATCTCAACACTCTACTTAAATAAATTGGTCAGGTTGATGATTATTCTAATCGGGATTGAGTTGGAGGAACCTTCTCAATGTTTTCAACAAACTTTGTAGTTAAATAAAATATATTCCTTTGCTGTAGGGAAAATTTGGCTTCATGCAAAAGTAAACTTAGAGCTTTCCACCAGCCAAATATGCATATAGTGATAGCTATTATTCATCATTATCCTATGGTGTGAATTTGCCAGTACATTCAATGTACTGAACTACATGGCTGCAATGTCTCATGTTGCAGGAATCTTACGACGAGTAAGTGATACATTAGCGTTACAATTTCTACACTCAACTTTGTCGTTGGTGTTGATGGGAATCCACAATCTTGTTATTACTTCCGCTATATGGATTGAGGTAATAGTATTTACGTTATTCATACATGTGATTTACCTCTGTTGTAAATCCTCGAGTACTGTGTGGGTCAACATACCGATCCAGGGATGACACTTAAGCACAGAGATTTGACCGTTTGAGGTTGGGTCGCTACATCATATCACTTATATTTATTACATGTGATGTTTATCTTTTATGCATCTTATTTTTCTTAGATCGACGGTAACATTATAAGATGATCTCTCATTAAATTTCAAGTTATAAGTGTTCTCCCTAAGTATGCACCGTTGCGAAAATTTGTTGTGCCGAGACACCACGTGATGATCGGGTGTGATAAGCTCTACGTTCACATACAACGGGTGCAAGCCAGTTTTGCACATGCAGAATACTCGGGTTAAACTTGACGAGCCTAGCATATGCAGATATGACCTCGGAACACTGAGACCAAAAGGTCGAGCGTGAATCAGATAGTAGATATGATCAACATAGTGATGTTCACCATTGAAAACTACTCCATCTCACGTGATGATCGGACATGGTTTAGTTGATATGGATCACGTGGTCACTTAGATGATTAGAGGGATGTCTGTCTAAGTGGGAGTTCTTAATTAATATGATTAATTGAACTTTAATTTATCATGAACTTAGTACTTGATAGTATTTTACATGTCTATGTTGTTGTAGATAGATGGCCCGTGTTGTTGTTCCATTGAATTTTAATGCGTTCCTTGAGAAAGCAAAGTTGAAACATGATGGTAGCAATTACACGGACTGGGTCCGTAACTTGAGGATTATCCTCATTGTTGCACAGGAGAATTACGTCCTAGAAGCACCGCTAGGTGCCAAATCCGCTGCAGGAGCAACGCCAGATGTTATAAACGTCTGGCAGAGCAAAGCTGATGACTACTCGATAGTTCAGTGTGCCATGCTTTACGGCTTAGAACCGGGACTTCAACGATGTTTTGAACGTCATGGAGCATATGAGATGTTCCAGGAGTTGAAGTTAATATTTCAAGAAAATGCCCGGATTGAGAGATATGAAGTCTCCAATAAGTTCTATGGCTGCAAGATGGAGGAGAATAGTTCTGTCAGTGAGCATATACTCAAAATGTCTGGGTATAACAATCACTTGATTCAATTGGGAGTTAATCTTCCGGATGATACTGTCATTGATAGAATTCTTCAATCACTGCCACCAAGCTACAAGAGCTTCGTGATGAACTATAATATGCAAGGGATGTATAAGACAATTCCCGAGCTCTTCGCGATGCTAAAGGCTGCGGAGGTAGAAATCAAGAAGGAGCATCAAGTGTTGATGGTCAACAAGACCACCAGTTTCAAGAAAAAAGGGTAGAGGGAAGAAGGGGAACTTTAAGAAGAACGGCAAGCAAGTTGCTGCTCAAGTGAAGAAGCCCAAGTCTGGACCTAAGCCTGGGACTGAGTGCTTCTACTGCAAAGGGACTGCTCACTGGAAGCGGAACTGCCCCAATTATTTGGCGGATAAGAAGGATGGCAAGGTGAACAAAGGTATATGTGATATACATGTTATTGATGTGTACCTTACTAATGCTCATAGTAGCACCTGGGTATTTGATACTGGGTCTGTTGCTAATATTTGCAACTCAAAATAGGGGCTACGGATTAAGCGAAGATTGGCTAAGGATGAGGTGACGATGCACGTGGGAATTGGTTCCAAAGTTGATGTGATCGCGGTCGGCACGCTACCTCTACATCTACTTCGGGATTAATTTTAGACCTGGATAATTGTTATTTGGTGCCAGCGTTGAGCATGAACATTATGTCTGGATCTTGTTTGATGCGAGACGGTTATTCATTTAAATCTGAGAATAATGGTTGTTCTATTTATATGAGTAATATCTTTTATGGTCATGCACCCTTGAAGAGTGGTCTATTTTTCATGAATATCGATAGTAGTGATACACATATTCATAATATTGAAGCTAAAAGATGCAGAGTTGATAATGATAGTGCAACTTATTTGTGGCACTGCCGTTTAGGTCATATTGGTGTAAAGCGCATGAACAAACTCCATTCTGGTGGACTTTTGGAATCACTTGATTATGAATCACTTGGTACTTGCGAACCATGCCTCATGGGCAAGATGACTAAAACACCGTTCTCCGGAACTATGGAGCGAGCAACAGATTTGTTGGAAATCATACATACTGATGTATGTGGTCTGATGAATGTTGAGGCTCGCGGCGGGTATCATTATTTTCTCACCTTCACAGATGATTTGAGCAGATATGGGTATATCTACTTGATGAAACATAAGTCTAAAACATTTGAAAAGTCCAAAGAATTTCAGAGTGAAGTGGAAAATAATCTTAACAAGAAAATAAAGTTTCTACGATCTGATCGTGGAGGAGAATATTTGAGTTACGAGTTTGGTCTCGTTTGAAACAATGCGGAATAGTTTCGCAACTCACGCCACCCAGAACACCACAACGTAATGGTGTGTCCGAACGTCGTAATCATACTTTACTAGATATGGTATGATCTATGATGTCTCTTACTGATTTACCGCTATAGTTTTGGGGTTATGCTTTAGAGACGGTTGTATTCACATTAAATAGGGCACCATCTAAATCTGTTGACATGACGCATTATGAACTGTGGTTTGGCAAGAAACCAAACTTGTCGTTTCTTAAAGTTTGGGGCTACGATGCTTATGTGAAAAAGCTTCAACCTGATAAGCTCGAACCCAAATCGGAGAAATGTGTCTTCATAGGATACCTAAAGGAGACTGTTGGGTACACCTTCTATCACAGATACAAAGGCAAGACATTCGTTACTAAGAATGGATCCTTTCTAGAGAAGGAGTTTCTCTCGAAAGAAGTGAGTGGGAGGAAAGTAGAACTTGATGAGGTAACTGTACCTGCTCCCTTATTCGAAAGCAGTTCATCACATAAATTTGTTCCTGTGACTCCTACACCAAATTAGTGAGGAAGCTAATGATGAAGATCATGTAACTTCAGATCAAGTTACTATCGAACCTCGTAGGTCAACCAGAGTAAGACCCGCACCCAACTGGTACGATAATCCTGTTCTGGAGGTCATGTTACTTGACCATGACGAACCTACGAACTAGGAGGAAGCGATGATGAGCCCAGATTCCGCAAAATGGCTTGAGGCCATGAAATCTGAGATCGGATCCATGTATGAGAACAAAGTGTGGACTTTGGTTGACTTGCCCGATGATCGGCAAGCCATCGAGAATAAATGGATCTTCAAGAAGAAGACTGACACTGACGGTAATGTTACTGTCTACAAAGCTCGACTTGTTGCGAAAGGTTTTTGACAAGTTCAAGGAGTTGACTACGATGAGACCTTCTCATGCGTAGCGATGCTTAAGTCCGTCCGAATCATGTTAGCAATTACCGCATTTTATGATTATGAAATTTGGCAAATGGATGTAAAGACTGCATTCCTAAATGGATTTCTGGAAGAAGAGTTGTATATGATGCAACCTGAAGGTTTTATCGATCCAAAGGGTGCTAACAAAGTGTGCAAACTCCAGCGATCCATCTATGGACTGGTGCAAGCATCTCGGAGTTGGAATAAACATTTTGATAGTGTGATCAAAGCATATGGTTTTATACAGACTTTTGAAGAAGATTGTATTTACAAGAACGTGAGTGGGAGCTCTCTAGCATTTCTAATATTATATGTGGATGACATATTGCTGATTGGAAATGATATAGAATTTCTGGATAGCATAAAAGGATACTTGAATAAGAGTTTTTCAAAGAAAGACCTCGGTGAAGCTGCTTATATATTGGGCATCAAGATCTATAGAGATAGATCAAGACACTTAATTGGGCTTTCACAAAGCACATACCTTGGTAAAGTTTTGAAGAAGTTCAAAATGGATCAAGCAAAGAAAGGGTTCTTGCCTGTGTTACAAGATGAGAAATTGAGTCAGGCTCAATGCCCAACCACTGCAGAAGATAGAGAGAAAATGGAAGATGTTCCCTATGCTTCAGCCATAGGCTCTATCATGTATGCAATGTTGTGTACCAGACCTGATGTGTGCCTTGATATTAGTTTAGCAGGGAGGTACCAAAGTAATCCAGGAGTGGATCACTGGACAATGGTCAAGAACATCCTGAAATAGTTGAAAAGGACTAAGGATATGTTTCTCGTTTATGGAGGTGACAAAGAGCTCATTGTAAATGGTTACTTCGATGCAAGCTTTGACACTGATCCGGATGACTCTAAGTCACAAACCGGATACGTGTTTTTATTAACGGTGGAGCTGTCAGTTGGTGTAGTTCTAAGCAAAGCGTTGTGGCGGGATCTATGTGTGAAGCGGAGTACATAGCTGCTTCAGAAGCAGCAAATGAAGGAGTCTAGATGAAGGAGTTCATATCCGATCTAGGTGTTATACCTAGTGCATCGGGTCCAATGAAAATCTTTTGTGACAATATTGGTGTAATTGCCTTGGCAAAGGAATCCAGATTTCACAAAAGAACCAAGCACATCAAGAGATGCTTCAATGCCATCCACGATCAAGTCAAGGAGGGAGACATAGAGATTTTCAAGATACATACGGATCTCGATGTTGTAGACCCGTTTACTAAGCCTCTCTCACGAGCAGAACATGATCAGCACCAAGACTCCATGAGTGTTAGAATCATTACTGTGTAATCTGGATTATTGACTCTAGTGCAAGTGGGAGACTGAAGGAAATATGCCCTAGAGGCAATAACAAAGTTGTTATTTATATTTCCTTATATCATGATAAATGTTTATTATTCATGCTAGAATTGTACTAACCATAAACTTAGTACATGTGTGAATACATAGACAAACAGAGTGTCACTAGTTTGCCTCTACTTGACTAGCTCGTTGAATCAATGATGGTTATGTTTCCTAACCATAGACATGAGTTGTCATTTGATTAACGGGATCACATCATTAGAGAATGATGTGATTGACTTGACACATCCGTTAGCTTAGCACGATGATCATTTAGTTTGTTGCTATTGCTTTCTTCATGACTTATACATGTTCCTATGACTATGAGATTATGCAACTCCCGAGTACCGAAGGAACACTTTGTGTGCTACCAAATGTCACAATGTAACTGGGGGATTATAAAGGTGCTCTAAAGGTGTCTCCGATGGTGCTTGTTGAGTTGGCATAGACCGAGATTAGGATTGTCACTCCGATTGTCGGAGAGGTATCTTTGGGCCCTCTCGGTAATACACATCACTATAAGCCTTGCAAGCATTGTGACTAATGAGTTAGTTGCGGGATGATGCATTATGGAACGAGTAAAGGGACTTACCGATAACGAGATTGAACTAGGTATGAGGATACCAACGATCGAATCTCGGACAAGTAACATACCGCTGACAAAGGGAACAACGTATGTTGTTATGCGGTTTGACCGATAAAGATCTTCGTAGAATATGTAGGAGCCAATATGAGCATCCAGGTTCCGCTATTGGTTATTTACCGGAGACGAGTCGCGGTTATGTCTACATAGTTCTCGAACTCGTAGGGTCCGCACGCTCAACGTTCGGTGACGATCGGTATTATGAGTTTATGTGTTTTGATGTACCGAAGGTAGTTTGGAGTCCTGGATATGATCACGGACATGACGAGAAGTCTCGAAATGGTCGAGACATAAAGATCGATGTATTGGATGGCTATGTTTGGACTTCGGAAGGGTTTCGGGCAAGTTCTGACAAATACCGGAGTACCAGGGGGTTACTGGAACCCCCTCTGGAGTATAATGCGCCTATTGGGCCTTAGTTGAGAAGAGGAGGGGTGGCTAGGGCAGGCCGCACGCCCCCTCTCCCTCTAGTCGGAATTGGACAAGGAGGGGGCGGCGCCCCCCTTTCCTTCCCCCTCTCTCCTCGTTCCCTCTCTCCTACTCCTACTCTTGGAAGGGTTGGAGTCCTACTCCCGGTGGGAGTAGGACTCCCCTTGGGCGCGCCTAGGAGGGCCGGCCTCTCCCCCTCCTCCACTCCTTTATATACGGGGGAGGGGGCACCCCATAGACACACAAGTTGATCGGTTGATCTTTTAGCCGTGTGCGGTGCCCCCCTCCACCATAATCCACCTCGGTCATATCATAGCGGTGCTTAGGCAAAGCCCTGCGTTGGTAGCATCATCATCACCATCATCATGTCGTCGTGCTGACGGAACTCTCCTTCAAAGCTCTGTTGGATCGGAGTTCGTGGGACGTCACTGAGCTGAACGTGTGCTGAACTCGGAGGTGTTGTACGTTCGGTACTTGGATCGGTCGGATCGTGAAGATGTACGACTACATCAACCGTGTTCTCATGACGCTTCTGCTTACGGTCTACGAGGGTACATGGACGACTCTCTCCCCTCTCGTTGCTATGCATCACCATGATATTGCCTGTGCGTAGGAATTTTTTTGAAATTACTGCGTTCCCCAACACAAGGCGCTTCCATTGTGGAAGAACACTGTATCCTTATGGGTACGGTGATTGAAAAGGTTCAGACCATCAAGAGCGGATTGACTAAAGCCTGTAGCAGTCTGCTGACAGGTTTTGAGGTAAGCGGCATAACAGGGGAAATCCCATATAGACAGTAGCCCTGAGGCACTGTCCGGTGTTCGGAAAGAAAAGTCGGACAGAGGATCAATTAAATTTCGCAGGAAACTAACTAAAATGTGTCTGATGTGAATAAGCAGGCGTCGTTGCTGGCCGTGACCTCACACACTGCCGAAGTCTCTAGACTAAAGCAGAGGCTGGAGCGGGCCGAGGAGGAGCTCGGCCAAGCGAGGAAGCAGCTGGAAGACCAGCAAGGTATGTAATGACTCGCTATATATTCAGAAAGAATAAATGATGTATATTGACCGTAGTGTCATAATATGTGTAGGAGTGACGACCGAGGTCGAGGCCCTGGCCGTGGCCGAGGGGAGAGCTGTCAAGGAGCATGCCACTCGTAAGAAGCTTAAGGCCAGGCTGAACGAGGTCCAGCAAGAGCTCCAGGACGCTGTGAAGAAGTATGAGACCTTGGAGGGCGATGTTTCGGCTCGAGAGACCGAACTCGCAAAGGCTCGTCAAAGCGCGGAAGCGGCCCGGGTTGAAGCCCAGGGTGCCCTCCAGGAGATCCAGGAGGCCAAGAAGATCGCAGCGGGTAAGGCGTATAGTATGCAAAGCAAGTATGTGAAGAAGAAGTATTTCTTACTAACCTAGATTCGGAGTTCTCTAGGGGCGTTTGCAGATCTGCCGCGCAGTGTGTCCGACGCTGCGGAGTTCTTTCGAGCTGAAGAAGGGAGCTCAACGGAGAAGCTATTCTGGTCGCAATACCTTGCGCCAGAGCATCCAGTGCCCTTCATCGATCAGCTAAAACAACTGGTCGAGCTGCATAGGGTGGCTGAACTGGCCATGAAGGATTTGATAATCCGTCTGTGGCCTGCCGAACCTATGCCCGGCAGCTACTTCGGGCTCGTGAAGCGGCTGGTGAACGCCTGTCCTCGGCTGGACGTCGTCAAGTGATCGACCTGCATTGAAGGTGCGTGCATGGCCTTCGCTCGCGTCAAGGTATGGTGGGCGAAGATGGACGTCGTCAAGCTGACGACCGAGGGGCCGCCAAAGGACAAGGAGCACCGCACGCCCGAGCAGTATTTTGCAGATGTCCTAGAGGGGTCTCGCATTGTGGCGACACAATGTGTGCAAGACATTATTTTTGAATGAATACGTTCATGTTGACTTCGCCTTGTATGATGAAACAAAATCGTTATGTAATATAATGTTTTGTTATTTAAAGAATTTCTCCTCCTGTGCGGCTGTGTTATGTGAAATCTGAGAGTTGGCCAGTCATCGGCTTCTGCCCCCACGTAGGAAATACGGGGGTGTTCGGGATGTAATCGAAACACTCTCGATCCAATTGCTTGGTCCTTGAAGGAGGTGTTTAGCGCAACGAACCAGGCAATCGGACTATGCGGCTTTAGCATGCTCACTTAGCCATAGGAGTTTGACAATAGGAATATAGGCGCAGCCCCTAGTATCCGAACTAGGGTGCTGTGAACAATTGATCGGGTAAGTACCAATCCCTCGCGTAATGTGGAAAATCTCTAAGGATTTGAGACCTTCGGAGAGTTGACCGGCTCTGGCCGCATCATGACAGACAGTTTCCGGCTTTCTCTACTGAGGTGCTCATCCGGGTAAACCAGGGCACAATCGCAGTAGTTCTCCCTTTACTACCCTAGCCGATACAGCGGAACGTAAGGTAGTAAGCACAGGAGCCGGGCAACCCAACTATTGACCAAAGACATGATTCGGAGCCAATGCATATAGTGCTAAATTCGGGGTGCCGAACTATACTGTAGAAGTGTTCTGAGTTTTGTTTCCATGTTGTGGGGTGCTATGAAGCCCCTGGCAAATTGAAACGTACCAGAGTGTACGGGTGCTATTTGATAAAGTTATCAAAAGAGAAAAAGAAGAAATGGTTGTAAGCTAGAGTCGTAAAATTTGGGCCACGAACTGTTTCCATTATCATTTCACTGGTGCATTGAAGCGCATTTATACAAGTAGTGCAAGAAGCAGAAGGCTATGTACTACGCCTTAACCAAGGAAGAGCTGTGTGTGGGTCCAGAAAATAGGTAAAGGGGTCGTTACAAAACCACCTAAAAGTTCCCCGGTACGTCCATGCTTCTTGTCGTCTTGGTGTTTTTATCCTTCGAAAAGAATCGATGGTCGAGCCGTCAGGAAAGGCCTGTGAAAAAGAAACCTGAAAAAAGCGGAAAAAAGGAAACAGTGAAAGTATGTGTGTCCAGGGCGGTCGAGCCGTATTGTGGATCACAAGCTGGTTATGCCTCCATCCGTGCCCATGGTATTTTTAGTGCGTAGTTATGTACGCGAGGTACAATTGTCGCCACTTGGCCGGGACTGGGACGGAGGCTAAATTGCTAGTCGAGCTCTTGACGAGCCGAGCTGTCCTGCTGCAGAATGGTCTGGACTCTCTTGACAGTGTCCGGGGGATCGGCCGTCGAATTAAGGTTCTGCTTAAAAAGGCCGCTCTATACCTCTGCCGCTAAGGCAGCGGTGTGCTCCTCGGTGCGGAGGGAGCGTTCCGTGTTTCCATTAACTGTTATGATGCCTCGTGGTCCAGGCATCTTGAGCTTATGATAAGCATAGTGTGACACCGCATTGAATCGAGCAAATGCGGTTCGTCCGAGCAGTGCATGGTAGCCACTGTGAAAGGGGGCGATATCGAAGATTAACTCCTCACTTCGGAAGTTGTCCGGAGATCCGAAGACAACCTCAAGTGTGATTGAGCCCATACAGCGGGCCTCTACACCTGGTATGACTCCTTTAAAGGTAGTCTTTGTGGGCTTGATTCGTGATGGACTGATGCCCATTTTGCGCACTGTATCCTGATAGAGTAAGTTGAGGCTGCTGCCACCGTCCATCAGGACTCGCGTCAGGTGGAACCCATCAATTATTGGGTCCAAGACCAGTGCGGCTGAACCGCCATGACGGATACTGGTCGGATGATCCCGGCGATCGAAAGTGATCGGGCATGACAACCATGGATTAAATTTTGGGGCGACTGGCTCTATCGCGTAGACGTCCCTGAGCGCGCGCTTGCGCTCCTTCTTGGAGATGTGGGTGCATATATCATGTTCATCGTTTTGACCTGGGGGGACTTCTTCTGTCCCCCTGTGTTCGGTGGCCGGGACTCCTCGTCGTCGTCTTTGCTTTGCGATCCCTTCTCCTTGCTTTCAGCAGTTAACTTGCCAGCCTGTTTAAAAACCCAACAATCTATGTTTGTATGATTGGGTGGTTTGTCTAGGGTGCCGTGAATTTGGCATAGACGATCAAGTATGCGGTCCAAGCTAGATGAGCCCGAATTGTTCTTTTTGAATGGCTTCTTCCGCTGATCGGACATAGAGCCACTGAATCCGGCGTTGATTGTGGTGTCATCAGTGTTATCACCATTGCTTCAGCGTTTGTGCCTCCTGCGTCGGAGCTTGCTGCTGCTATTTTTGGCCTCGGAAGTGCCCGTTTCATTTGCTGTATTTGTGCTACGGGCCAGCCAACTATCCTCACCCGCACAAAAGTGGGTCATGAGTGTCGTGAGGGCTGCCATGGACTTCGGCTTTTCCTGACCGAGGTGGCGGGCGAGCCATTCGTCACGGATGCTATGTATAAAGGCCGCTAGGGCTTCGGCATCCGGACAGTCGACGATCTGGTTCTTTTTAGTTAGGAACCTAGTCAAGAATTTCCTGGCTAACTCCCCAGGCTATTGAACTATGTGACTTAAGTCATCAGCATCTGGTGGCCGGACATATGTACCTTGGAAGTTGTTAAGGAAGGCTTCTTCCAAGTCCTCCCAGCTGCTAATAGAATTTGCAGGCAGACTGTTTAACCAGTGCCGAGCTAGCCCTTTCAGTTTTAATGGGAGGTATTTGATGGCGTGGAGGTCATCTCCACAAGCCATGTGAATGTGGAGAATAAAGTCCTCGATCCACACCACGGGGTCAATTGTTCCATCGTATGATTCAATGTTTACGGGTTTAAAGTTTAAACCCTTCTGGGAATTTGTGATCCATTACTTCGTTAGTGAAGCAAAGAGGGTGTGCGACGCCTCTACATCGGGCCGCATCGCGACGTAGCTCCGATGGAGTCCGTCTGCGGCGTTCGGCCTATGCATGACTAGGTTTGTCGCATCCGAATAGATAGCCGTCGACACGTGTCGAGGCACGTCCTCGCGATCCGTAGATCGATCTGGTATGTCCTGCTCTATTGTTCAGGTCCTGCCGAAGGTCATATGTGTGACCACGAGCTATTTGATCTTTGCCTTCATAATGAGGCGGGGTGGGCTGGTATTCGGCTTGAGTTGCCGCTTTATCCCGACCACGTGGTGGTCGGTCAGCCCCATTGCATGATGATGGTATGGGCTCCAGCGCCTCATCATCAAACCGAGGTAGCAATTTGCACTTCGGGTAACTTTTGGCTGGGCGCTTAAGGCCGTATTCTTCGGCTGCCAGGACATCAGTCCATCTATCATTTAGCATATCTTGATCAGCTTGAAGCTGCTGCTGCTTCTTTTTCAGGCTCCTTGTAGTGGCTATTAGTTGACGCTTAAAGCGCTCCTGCTCAAGAGGTTCCTCGGGCACGATAAAATCCTCGTTGCCGAGGCTCACCTCATCCTTGGAGAGCGGAAGATAATTGATGTCCTTCGAGTCTTCGTTTATGGCCTGTTCATCGGGGCTAACTTGCCCATCTTCCCGTTCTTCTTGTTTGGAAGTTGCTTCAACGGGGTCTTCATTATCTTCAGAACCGTCCGGAGTGTTATCTTCTCCTGTGTCGGTATTGCTATCTTTTGCACGACATGACTTAGAGCGGCGCTGCTAACGTCGGCACTTGGGCCATGTCCCAGGAGGTTTATTGATAACCCACAAGTATAGGGGATCACAACAGCTTTCGAGGGTAGAGTATTCAACCCAAATTTATTGATTCGACACAAGGGAAGCCAAAGAATATTCTCAGGTATTAGCAGCTGAGTTGTCAATTCAACCACACCTAGAAACTTAGTATCTGCAGCAAAGTGTTTAGTAGCAAAGTAATATGATAGTGGTGGTAGCGGCAACAAAAGTAAGGATAGCAAAAGTAATGTTTTTGGTATTTTGTAGTGATTGTAACAGTAGCAACGGAAAAGTAAATAAGTGTAAACCAGAATATGGAAAACTCGTAGGCACCAGATCAGTGATGGATAATTATGCCGGCTGCGGTTCATCATGTAACAGTCATAACATAGGGTGACACAAAACTAGCTCCAGTTCGTCAATGTAATGTAGGCTGTATTCCGTATATAGTCATACGTGCTTATGGAAAAGAACTTGCATGACATCTTTTGTCCTACCCTCCCGTGGCAGCGGGGTCCTATTGGAAACTAAGGGATATTAAGGCCTCCTTTTAATAGAGAACCGGAACAAAGCATTAGCACATAGTGAATACATGAACTCCTCAAACTATGGTCATCACCGGGAGTGGTCCCGATTATGGTCACTTCGGGGTTGCCGGATCATAATACATAGTAGGTGACTATAGACTTGCAAGATAGGATCTAGAACTCTCATATATTGATGAAAACATAATAGGTTCAGATCTTAAATCATGGCACTCGGGCCCTAGTGACAAGCATTAAGCATAGCAAAGTCATAGCAACATCAATCTCAAAACATAATGGATATTAGGGATCAAACCCTAACAAAACTAACTCGATTACATGATAAATCTAATCCAACCCATCACCGTCCAGCAAGCCTACGATGCAATTACTCTCGCATGACGGTGAGCATCATGAAATTGGTGATGGAGGATGGTTGATGATGACGACGGCGACGAATCCCCCTCTTCGGAGCCCCGAACGGACTCCAGATCAGCCCTCCCAAGAGGTTTTAGGGCTTGGCGGAGGCTTCGTATCGTAAAACGCGATGATTTCTTCTCTCTGATTTTTTTCTCTCCGAAAGCAAATATATAGAGTTGGAGTTGGCGTCAGAGAGTCAACAGGGGGCCCACAAGGTAGGGGGCGCGCCCTAGGGGGGGCGCCCCCACCCTCGTGGAAAGGGTGTGGGCCCCCTGGTCTTCATATTTGGCGAGGATTTTTTATTGTTTTTTCTAAGACCTCCCGTGGTGTTTCAGGTCATTCCGAGAATATTTGTTTTCTGCACATAAAACAACATCATGGTAATTCTGCTGAAAACAGCGTCAGTCCGGGTTAGTTCCATTCAAATCATACAAGTTAGAGTCCAAAACAAGGGCAAAAGTGTTTGGAAAAGTAGATACGACGGAGACGTATCAACTCCCCCAAGCTTAAACCCTTGCTTGTCCTCAAGCAATTCAGTTGACAAACTGAAAGAAAGAAAGAAAGAAAGAAAGAAAGAAAGAAAGAAAAACTTTTACAAACTCTGTTTGCTCTTGTTGTTGTAACTATGTCAAGCCAACATTCAAGTTTTCAGCATAAATCATAACTAACCACATTTGCAATAATTCTCAGGTCTCATCATTACTCATATCAATAGCATAATCAACTAGCAAGTAATAATAATAAATCTCGGATGACAACACTTTCTCAAAACAATCATAATATGATATAACAAGATGGTATCTCGCTAGCCCTTTCTGAGACCGCAAAACATAAATGCAGAGCACCCTTGAAGATCAAGGACTGACTAGACATTGTAATTCATGGTAAAAGAGATCCAATCATAGTCATACCCAATATAAATTAATAGTGATGAATGCAAATGACGGTTGTGCTCTCTATCTAGTGCTTTTTAATAAGAGGGTGATGACTCAGCATAAAAGTAAATGGATAGGCCCTTCGCAGAGGGAAGCAGGGATTTGTAGAGGTGCCAGAGCTCGGTTTTGAAACAGAGGTGAATAATATTTTGAGCGGTATACTTTCATTGTCAACATAACAACCAAGAGATGGTGATATCTTCCATGCTACACACATTATAGGCGATTCCCAAACAGAATGGTAAAGTTTATACTCCCCCTCCACCAACAAGCATCAATCCATGGCTTGCTCGAAACAACGAGTGCCTCCAACATACATCAGGTCCCAGGGGGAGTTTTGTTTGCAATTAATTTTGATTTAGTTTGCATAAAGCATGGGACTGGGCATCCCGGTGACCAGCCATTTTCTCGTGAGTGAGGAGCGGAGTCCACTCCTCTTAAGAATAACCCGCCTAACACGGAAGATAAGGACAGCCTTTGTTGATACATGAGCTATTCGAGCATACAAAACAGAATGTTTATTTGAAGGTTTAGAGTTTGGCACATACAAATTTGCTTGGAACGGCAGGTAGATACCGCATATAGGAAGGTATTGTGGACTCATCTGGAATAACTTTGGGGTATAAGGGATTGGATGCACAAGCAGTATTCCCGCTTAGTACAAGTGAAGGCTAGCAAAAGACTGGGAAGCGACCAACTAGAGAGCGACAACAGCCATGTACATGCATTAAAATTAATAAACATTGGGTGCAAGAATGAGTAGGATATAATCCAGCATGAACATAAATATCGTGAAGACTATGTTGATTTTGTTTCAACTACATGCGTGAACATGTGCCAAGTCAAGTCACTTAAATCATTCAAAGGAGGATACCACCCCATCATACCACATCATAATCATCTCAATAGCATGTTGGTATACAAGGTAAACCATTATAACTCATAGCTAATCAAGCATGGCACAAGCAACTATGATCTCTAATTGTCATTGCAAACATGTTTATTCATAATAAGCTGAATCAAGAATGACAGGCTCATCATATTTACAAAAACAAAGGTTGAGTTCATACCAGCTTTTCTCATCTTAGTCAGTCCATCATATATCATCATAATTGCCTTTCACTTGCACGACCGAACGGTGTGAATAATAATAAGAGTGCACGTGCATTGGACTAAGCTGGAATCTGTGAGCATTCAATAAACAGGAGAAGACAAGACAATATGGGCTCTTGGTTAAATCAATCAATAATGCATATAAGAGCCACTTCAACAATTTAATTATGGTCTTCTCCTACTGACCCCCAAGAAAGGAAAAGAAATAAAAATATTTACACGGGAAAGCTCCCAACAAGCAAAAGAAGAACGAGAAATATTTTTGGGTTTTCTTTTTAATTATTACTACTACAGCAGAAAAATAAACTACTTCTAATAATTTTTTTTGGTTTTTCTTAAGGTTAAGCAAACACACAAGAAGAAAGCAGGAAAAAGAAAACAAACTAGCATGGATATTACAGTGAAAAAGTATGAGCACCGACATCTAGCAATGAGTGTGTGTGAACATAAATGTAATGTCGGTGAGAAATACGTACTCCCTCAAGCTTAGGCTTTTGGCCTAAGTTGGTCTATGGCCACGGCTGGCCTGGCGGATATCCATAATAATAGTTGTTAGGGTTGTACTGCGGCGAAGAATAGTTGGGATCATACTGATGTGCAGCGGTTATCGCCTGCTGAGCTGCAGCGTGGAGTCGGGCTGCCTCTGCTCTCCTCTCGTACTCTTCTGCCTCCTCTCTGGTAATAACATATCTTCCTTTTGTCTGTGAATCAAAGAAGGCAGGAGCAGGGAGAGTAATACGGAAAACACATCGTTTATCAAAAATTAAGCAATATAAGAGAGGTGATTCAGGCCTCTCGACAAACTGGTGTGAAGCCATAGAGTTATAATCTAAATATGCAGGAGGCAACTTCATATCACCCTCACAAATGTCTATTTCAAGAAAATGAGCTAAGCGAGTTGCATAAATTCCTCCAAAGAAATCTCCATTGTGTCTATTATGATGCAACCTACGAGCTACAATGGCTCCCATATGATAAGATTGGTCTCCTAACACAGCACTCCTAAGAATGCTAAGATCAGGGACACACATGTGACATGCTTCATCCTTAGCATTTATGCATCTATTGATAAAGAGAGCAAAATAATGTATATCAGGAAAGTGAATGCTCCCTATGGTAGCTTGCGTTATATCTCTGGATTCCCCCACAGTTATACTACCAAGAAAGTTTCTAAATTCAGATTTAGGGGGATCCCTAATAGCGCCCCATGATGGAAGTTCGCAAGCAGAAGTGAAATCCTCTAGGTCCATGGTATAAGATTTGTCATAAAGATCAAACATGACTGAAGGAGAATTACGCGAAGATGAATACTCAAACCTCCTCACAAATGAACTTGTGAGATCATGATACTGGGGGCATTTGTTAGCCTCAAAATCCTCAAGACCGGCATTGCACAAATATGATTTGAATTCTTCTTTAATTCCCGCATGGTCCATAAAATTTTCCGACGGCCATTCGCAAGGCTGCACTGGAGCGTCTCTTGGTGGATCGCGCATAGCAATTCTGGGTCCTTGCTTCTTAGAGGAACCACCTTGGAACATCTTCCTAAACATATTGTTTTTCTCTGAAAAAATCTGAAATTTTTAGTAACTTCGAAATAAAAGTGAACCAAACTCAATTAAACTGATAGCAACTACCCCTACAAGTGCCTAGAGTCTATATCAAGCATTAGAACTACTAGGAACCATATAAATTTGACATGCAAGCTCAAGAACATGGTCACCTATGCAGCACAAATTTGCAAAGAATAAAGCACTAGAACAAAAACTAATTGGACCAATGGAGGAGTCACATACGAAGGAACAATCTCCCCAAGCAGTTTTGCGGGAGGTGCTTTGAGCAAGGAGATCGAAAATCACAGCAAAAGTGGCTGGAACTCGTGCTTGAGTTGGTTTTTCGGGTTTGTGTGAGATAGAGGAAGAATATGGGTGCTGGAATAAGTGGAGAAGGGCCACCGTGGGCCCATGAGGCAGGGGGCGCGCCCTATAGGGGGGGGGGCGCCCACCACCCTCATGACCAGGTGGCAGCTCCTCACTCGGTAATTTTTGCACAGTAAATCCTCAAATATTCCCGAAAAAATCATATTAAATTGGCATGGCATTCTGAGGATTTTTATTTTCAGGATATTTTTATATTGCACGGATAAGTCAGGAAACAGACAGAAAAATACTATTTTTACTTTATTTAATATAAATAACAGAAAATATAAAGAATGTACAGAAGTTTGTGCTTCTAGTTTCATCCATCTCATGCTCATCAAAAAGAATCCGCTAACAAGGTTGATCAAGTCTTGTTAACAAACTCATTCCGATAATCATGAAACCGGAGAAATTTCGAATAACACTAAGTTACCTCAACGGGGATATGCACATCCCCAATAATAAGAATATCATATTTCTTCTTGACAGTAGGAAGAGGAAATTCAAAACCTCCAAATATAATTGATGGAATTTTCCCAATAGAATTGATACTATGAACTTGAGGTTGTTTCCTCGGAAAGTGTATCGTATGCTCATTACCATTAACATGAAAAGTGACATTGCCTTTGTTGCAATCAATAACAGCCCCTGCAGTATTAAGAAAAGGTCTTCCAAGAATAATAGACATACTATCATCCTCGGGAATATCAAGAATAACAAAGTCCATTAAAATAGTAACATTTGCAACCACAACAGGCACATCCTCACAAATACCGACAGGTATAGCAATTGATTTATCAGCCATTTGCAAAGATATTTCAGTAGGTGTCAACTTATTCAAGTCAAGTCTACGATATAAAGAGAGAGGCATAACACTAACACCGGCTCCAAGATCACATAAAGCAGTTTTAATATAATTTCTTTTAATGGAGCAAGGTATAGTAGGTACTCCGGGGTCTCCAAGTTTCTTTGGTATTCCACCCTTAAAAGTATAATTAGCAAGCATGGTGGAAATTTCAGCTTCCGGTATATTTCTTTTATTAGTAATGATATATTTCATATATTTAGCATCAGGATTCGTTTTGAGCACATCAATTAATCTCATACGCAAAAAGATAGGCCTAATCATTTTAGCAAAGCGCTCAAAATCCTCATCATCCTTTTTCTTGGATGGTTTCGGAGGAAAAGGCATGGGTTTCTGAACCCAAGGTTCCCTTTCTTTACCATGTTTCCTAGCAACAAAGTCTCTTTTATCATAACGTTGATTCTTTGATTGTGGGTTATCAAGATCAACAACAGGTTCAATTTCTACATCATTATCATTACTAGGTTGAGCATCATCATGAACATCATCATTAATATTTTTACTAGGTTCATGTTCATTACCAGATTGTGTTTCAGCATCAGACATAGAAATATCATTTGGATTATCAGGTGGTTCAGCAATAGGTTCACTAGAAGTTTGCACAGTTCTATCATTTTTCTTCTTCTTCTTTTTAGAAGAACTAGGAACATCAATATTATTTCTTTGAGAATCTTGCTCGATTCTCTTAGGGTGGCCTTCAGGATACAAAGGTTCCTGAGTCATTCTACCAGTTCTAGTAGCCACTCTAACAGCATAATCATTTTTCTTACTATTCATTTCATTAAGCACTTCTTTTTGAGCTTTAAGTACTTGTTCTACTTGAGTGGTGATCATAGAAGCATGTTTGCTAATAAGTTTAAGTTCACCTTTAATATCAGCCATATAATCACCCAAGCGTCTAATCATATAAGCATTTTCTTTTAATTGTCTACCAAAATAAGCATTGAAGTCATCTTGCTTATACATAAAGTTATCAAACTCATCCAAGCACTGACTAGCAATTTTAGTAGGAGGGACTTCAGCTTTATCATATCTACAGAGAGAATTTACCTTTACTACCTGTGTCGGGATATCGGGATCAGGAGGTTCTTTAGTAAATAAATGATTGAGATCATAAGTTTCTTCAACAGGCAGTGAATTAAGACCATGCATTTCTTCAATAGGAGGTAAATTCTTAACGTCTTCAGCTTTAATACATTTTTCTTTCATAGATTTCTTTGCCTCTTGCATATCTTCGGGACTAAGAAATAGAACACCTCTCTTCTTCGGAGTTGGTTTAGGAATAGGCTCAGTAATTGGAGCAGGAGTTGGCTCAGGAGGTGCCCAATTATTTTTATTTGTCAACATATTATTCAAAAGAATTTCAGCTTCATCCGGTGTTCTTTCCCTGAAAAGAGAACCAGCACAACTATCCAGGTAATCTCTAGAAGCATCGGTTAGTCCATTATAAAAGATATCAAGTATTTCAGGTTTCTTAAGAGGATGATCAGGCAAAGCATTAAGTAACTTGAGAAGCCTCCCCCAAGCTTGTGGGAGACTCTCTTCTTTAATTTGCACAAAGTTGTATATTTCCCTCAAAGCAGCTTGTTTCTTATGAGCAGGGAAATATTTAGCAGAGAAGTAATAAATCATACCCTGGGGACTACGCACACAACCAGGATCAAGAGAATTAAACCATATCTTAGCATCGCCCTTTAATGAGAATGGAAATATTTTGAGTAAATAGAGGTAATGTGATCTCTCATTATTAGTGAACAGGGCAGCTATATCATTTAACTTAGTAAGATGTTCCACAATAGTTTCAAATTCATAGCCATAAAACGGATCAGATTCAACCAAAGTAATTATATCAGGATCAACAGAGAATTCATAATCTTTATCAGGAACACATATAGGTGAAGTAGCAAAAGCAGGATCGGGTTTCATTTTATCTCTAAGTGATTCTTTGTTCCATTTAATTAATAACCTCTTAAACTCATGTCTATCTCTGCAAGCTAAAATAGCTAAAGAAGCATCTTGATCAAATAAATAACCCTCAGGAATAACAGGCATATTTTCATCATCACTATCATCATCGTATTCAAATTCAATAATTTCTTTTTCTCTAGCCCTAGCAATTTGTTTTTCTAGAAAATCACTAAGTGGCACAGTAGTATCAGGCATAGAAGCAGTTTCATCATAAGTATCATGCATAGCAGAAGGTGCATCATCAATAACATTCGACATATCAGAACAAATAGCAGAAGCAGACGTAGGTGTCGCAAACTTACTCATAATAGAAGGTGAATCAAGTGCAGAGCTAGATGGCAGTTCCTTACCTCCCCTCGTAGTTGAGCGATAGATCTTGGTTTTTGGATCTCTCAAGTTCTTCATAGTGTCCAGCAGATATAAATCTCAAGTGACTCAAAGAATAGAGCTATGCTCCCCGGCAACAGCGCCAGAAATTAGTCTTGATAACCCACAAGTATAGGGGATCGCAACAGCTTTCGAGGTAGAGTATTCAACCCAAATTTATAGATTCGACACAAGGGGAGCCAAAGAATATTCTCAAGTATTAGCAGCTGAGTTGTCAATTCAACCACACCTAGAAACTTAGTATCTGCAGCAAAGTGTTTAGTAGCAAAGTAATATGATAGTGGTGGTAGCGGCAACAAAAGTAAGGACAGCAAAAGTAATGTTTTTGGTATTTTGTAGTGATTGTAACAGTAGCAACGGAAAAGTAAATAAGTGTAAACCAGAATATGGAAAACTCGTAGGCACCAGATCAGTGATGGATAATTATGCCGGCTGCGGTTCATCATGTAACAGTCATAACATAGGGTGACACAGAACTAGCTCCAGTTCGTCAATGTAATGTAGGCTGTATTCCGTATATAGTCATACGTGCTTATGGAAAAGAACTTGCATGACATCTTTTGTCCTACCCTCCCGTGGCAGCGGGGTCCTATTGAAAACTAAGGGATATTAAGGCCTCCTTTTAATAGAGAACCGGAACAAAGCATTAGCACATAGTGAATACATGAACTCCTCAAACTATGGTCATCACCGGGAGTGGTCCCGATTATGGTCACTTCGGGGTTGCCGGATCATAACACATAGTAGGTGACTATAGACTTGCAAGATAGGATCTAGGACTCTCATATATTGATGAAAACATAATAGGTTCAGATCTTAAATCATGGCACTCGGGCCCTAGTGACAAGCATTAAGCATAGCAAAGTCATAGCAACATCAATCTCAGAACATAATGGATACTAGGGATCAAACCCTAACAAAACTAACTCGATTACATGATAAATCTCATCCAACCCATCACCGTCCATCAAGCCTACGTTGCAATTACTCTCGCACGGCAGTGAGCATCATGAAATTGGTGATGGAGGATGGTTGATGATGACGACGATGATGAATCCCCCTCTCCAAAGCCCTGAACGAACTCCAGATCAGCCCTCCCGAGAGGTTTTAGGGCTTGGCGGCGGCTCCATATCGTAAAACGTGATGATTTCTTCTCTTTGATTTTTCTCTCTCCGAAAGCAAATATATAGAGTTGGAGCTGGCGTCGGAGGGTCAACAGGGGGCCCACGAGGTAGGGGGCGCGCCCTAGGGGGGGCCCACCCTCGTGGAAAGGGTGTGGGCCCCCTGGTCTTCATATTTGGCGAGGATTTTTATTGTTTTTTCTAAGACCTCCCGTGGAGTTTCAGGTCATTCCGAGAATATTTGTTTTCTGCACATAAAACAACATCATGGTAATTCTGCTGAAAACAGCGTCAGTATGGGTTAGTTCCATTCAAATCATACAAGTTAGAGTCCAAAACAAGGGCAAAAGTGTTTGGAAAAGTAGATACAACGGAGACGTATATTTATCCTCGACTGGATCTTCTTTGTCATGGCTGCTATTCTCTTTTGGTGCATGCACCATGTATACATCGTACGAGGAAGTGGCCGTCCAGCGTCCGGTAAATGACAGGTTCCGGGCTCTTCTTCTCCAGCATCGTCGTCCATACCGTCGATGTCGTCGGAGCCGTAATCGAGCATGTCAGTTAAGTCTTCGACAGTGGCTATGAAGTGGGCGGTGGGTGGGAAGCGAAATTCTCTGTCATCAGCCACCGGTTCAAGCTAGATACAATTCGGCTGTGAGCCCCCCGCTAAAGATAGTTCTCTTAACGAGCTTAGCACGTCACCCAAAGGCAAGTGTCGGAAGAAATCCGTGGAACTGAATTCAATGATTGATGACCGATCAAGCTTGACATATGCGAACGCGCAAGGTTCGGAACCTATAGCCGGAGATGAGTTAGTGGTTCCGGTGACATAGATGTCACTTGAGGTTAAGTCTGTGTGCGACTCCGACGCTGCTGAGTCTGCGGCCTCCGCAACGGGGTTGAGCTTCCCGTCTTTGGATGGCGCGGGCTGCTCCGGATCTAGGGCCCGAGCAGCTATAGGTGCTATCTCATGCATATGGACCGATGACAGATTGGCGTCAGGTTCATCGTGGTGGCAGGGAGCGGCTGCCATGGTCTCGAATCCGTCAAAGATCAAGTATCCACGGATATCTGTGACATAGTTCAAGCTTCCAAATCTGACCTGGTGGCTAGGGGCGTAGCTTTCAAACTGCTCCAAATGGCCAAGCGAGTTGGCCCGCAGTGCCAAGCCACCGAACACGAAGATCTGTCCGGGGAGGAAGACTTCCCCTTGGACAGCATCGTTGTAGATGATTGAAGGAGCCATCGAACCTTTTGACGACGGCATAGTGGAACTCTCAATGAAAGCGCCAATGTCGGTGTCAAAACCGGCGGATCACGGGTAGGGGGTCCCGAACTGTGCGTATAAGGTCGATGGTAACAGGAGACAGGGGACACAATGTTTTCCCAGGTTTGGGCCCTCTCTATGGAGGTAATACCCTACTTCCTGCTTGATTGATCTTGATGAATGTGAGTGTTACAAGAGTTGATCTACCATGAGATCGTAATGGCTAAACCCTAAAAGTCTAGCCTGTATGACTATGATTATGAGGGTGTGTCTACGGACCTAGCCCTCCAGTTTATATAGACACGGGAGGGATCTAGGGTTACATAAGGTCGGTTACAAATAAAGGAATCTTCATATTCGATCGCCAAGCTTGCCTTCCACGCCAAGGAGAGTCCCATCGGGACACGGGTAGAGTCTTCGGTCTTGTATCTTCTCAGCCCATTAGTCTGGCCCATGTCTAATAGGTCGGATGCCCGAGGACCCCTTAGTCCAGGACTCCTTCAGTCCGCACGCTTAACGTTTGGTGATGATCGGTATTACGAGTTTATATGTTTTGATGTATCGAAGGTTGTTCAAAGTCCCGGATATGATCACGGACATGATGAGGAGTCTCGAAATGGTCAAGACATAAAGATTGATATATTGGATGACTATATTTGGACATCAGAATGGTTCCGGGTAAGTTCGGGCATTAACCGGAGTACCGGGGGTTACCGAAACCCTCGGGGGAGTATATGGGCCCTAATGGGCTTTAGGGAGAGAGGGAGGGGCTGCCTAGGGCAGGTCGCGCGCCCCCCAAGGCCTAGTCTGAATTGGACTAAGGGGGAGGGGCGGCACCCCCTCCTTCCTTCTCTTCTCTCTTCCCTTTCCTTCTCTCCTACTCCTACTACATGGAAGGGGGGATCCTACTCCCGATGGGAGTAGGACTCACCAGGGCATGCCATAGTAGAGGGCCGGACCTCCCCCTCCTCCACTCCTTTATATACGGAGGAGGGGGGCACCCCATAGACACACAAGTTTATCATCGATCTCTTAGCCGTGTGCGGTGCCCCCCTCCACCATAATCCACCTCGGTCATATCGTAGCGGTGCTTAGGTGAAGCCCTGTTCCGGTAGCATCATCATCATTGTCATCACGCCATAGTACTGACGAAGCTCTCCCTCGACAGTCTACTGGATCGTGAGTTTGTGGGATGCCACCGAGCCGAACGTGTGCATATCACGGAGGTGTCGTACTTTCGGTACTAGGGTCGGTCGATCATGAAGACGTACGACTACATCAACCGCGCTGTCATAACGCTTCCGGTTATGGTCTACGAGGGTACATGGACAACACTCTTCCCCTCTCGTTGCTATGCATCACCATGTTCTTGCGTGTGCGTAGGAATGTTTTTGAAATTACTACGTTCCCCAACATTATAATCATTTTATATCATTTTTTGTACTAACCTATTGACATAGTGCCAAGTGCTAGTTGCTGTTTTTTCCATGTTTTTTACATCGCAGAAAATCAATATCAAACGGAGGCCAAATGCGACGAAACTTTACGGAGAATTTTGATGGGCCAGAAGGAACACAATGGGCCCTGGCTGCGCTTAGGGGGTGCCCCGAGGGGGGCACAACCCACCAGGGCACGCCAAGAGGCCCATGCACGCCCTGGTGGGTTGTGCCCACCTCGGGTGCCCCCGGACTGCCTCTTTGCTCTATAAATACCCAAATATTCCCAAAACCCTAGGGGAGTCAGCAAAATATTCATCCAGCCGCCGCAGAGTCCAGAACCACCAGATCCAATCTAGAGAGCATCTCGGATGGGGTTCACGACCTCCATTGGTGCCTCTCCGATGATGCGTGAGTAGTTCTTTGTAGACCTTCGGGTCCGTAGTTAGTAGCTAGATGGCTTCCTCTCTCTCTCTCTCTCACTTGATTCTCAATACAATGGTCTCTTGGAGATCCATATGATGTAACTCTTTTGCGGTGTGTTTGTTGGGATCGATGAACTTTGAGTTTATGATCAGATCTATCTTTTTATATCCATGAAAGTATTTGAGTTTCTTTGATCTCTTTTATGCATGATTGCTTATAGCCTCGTATTTCTTCTCCGATATTTGGGTTTTGTTTGGCCAACTTGATCTATTTATCTTGCAATGGTAAGAGGTGCTTTCTAGTGGGTTCGATCTTACGGTGCTTCATCCCAGTGATAGAAGGGGAACCGACACGTATGTATCATTGCTACTAAGGATAAAATGATGGGGTCTATCTCTACATAGATAGATCTTGTCTACATCATGTCATCATTCTTATTGCATTACTCCGTTTCTCCATGAACTTAATACACTAGATGCATGCTGGATAGCGGGCGATGTGTGGAGTAATAGTAGTAGATGCAGGCAGGAGTCGGTCTACTAATCTTGGACGTGATGCCTATCTAATGATCATTTCTTGGATATCTTCATGAGTATTTGAAGTTCTATCAATTGCCCAACAGTAATGTGTTCACCCACCGTTTGCTATTTTTCTCGAGAGAAGCCACTAGTGAAACCTACGGCCCCCGGGTCTCTATCTCATATTATTTGCCTTTGCGATCTACTTTTATTTGCTTTTATTTTCAGATCTATTAATCCAAAAACCCAAAATACTTTGTTGCACTTTATTTTATTTGCGATCTATTTATTGAATCTATTACAACTTTCTCCTGTCACGCACCAATTTCTGGCACCATTACCCGAAAGGGATTGACAACCCCTTTAACATGTCGGTTGCGAGTGGTTGTTATTTGTGTGTAGGGGTTGTTTATGTTGTGTTGCTTGGTTCTCTTACTGGTTCGATAACCTTGGTTTCATATCTGAGGGAAATACCTACCGCTGTTGTGCTACATCATCCCTTCCTCTTTGGGGAAATACCGATGTAGCTTCAAGCGACATCAGTCCTCGACATAGGACAATGGGAACTGGCTCTCAGACAAGTCAATTTTTTTTCAAAAAGGAGGATGACCCCGGCTCAGCATCGAAATGATGCATGCAACCATCTTTATTAAGTTATTCAACAAAGTCTAACAACATAAATACAAAGACCCACCTGAAGCCACCTTTGAGGTGAACAAAGTCACTATACCTACAAGTATAAAGATGTGTCCTAACCGCATCAATGGACTGTTGGAAATATACCCTAGAGGCAATAATATTGTATTATTATATTTCCATATTCATTATTAAGTGTTTAGATTTCATGTTATAGCTGCTATGATCCTGGAATATGTGATTCAGTGGAAAACTCGTATGCATGTGTGAAATGATGAAAGGATAAAATAAAGGTTCCTAGTCTCACCTCTAAGACTAGATCAAGTGTTGTTGGTGATCACGTTTTCCAGATCTTAGGATATCGTTAACTATAATGATAGTCCTAAAACAATATTGAGATTATGACGTTGAAAGAACGATCATATTGAATCGACCCAAACTTGTTTGCTATAAATTGAGATAATATCGTTTGTAATCAATTGTAATAACACGAAGTGTTAACATGTGATTTTGCTCCTTATACCATGAGAGTATTGTAGTCACTTCTTACCGTACGGTAGACTGGGTTGCTCAAACATCACCTGTAACACAGTGATCATAACGATGACTTACAGGTTCATCGAAAAGTTAGACAAGGGACTAGATAGCTCAAGAGTGGGATTTTCTCCTCAGACGATGGAGAGATATTGTTAGGGCCCTCTCAGTGTGACGACATCCATCATCATCTAGCTAGACACAGGTGACTACATCACAGGGATGCAGGAACACAACAACGAGAAAGAAGAGCAAAACCGGTAACGGGGATAATGGTATAATGAGCATGTGATGACTCAGGAGGATACCGATGCATCCCAGGTTTTGTGAAGTATTGTGAAGCAAAGGGAACATCACATGATAACCAAAGGTAATTCGAATTTCATTCGTGTGCTCATAGCGGTCGATATGGACGACCACAGTTTTGGTATCGGTCATTGAACGGACGGTTTCATTCATGTCCATGAGTTACCGAACCTATGTGATCACAAGTTTAAGACAATCACGATATGCTAGGTGTTAGTAGGACGGGAGTGATGAGAACATATTTGTGAAATTGTTTCATTAATATTCAGAATACTTTTGAGAGGATCCGGAAGCGTTTAGGGGTGACCAGAAGGGTTTCGGAGAGCATCGGGTTATACCAGCTATTACCGATAAATAATATATAGGTGGGAAATGTTTTCGGGACTGTTAAATTATATATAAAAGGGTCTAATATTTACTAAAATACTTTTATATTAAACTTAATACTAACGGGCCTTAAAAGGCCAAACCGGAAAAAACAATGATACGTCTCCAACGTATATATAATTTTTGATTGTTCCATGCTGTTATATTATCAATCTTGGATGTTTTGTAATCATTTTATATCACTTTTTTGGTACTAACCTATTGACATAGTGCCAAGTGCCAGTTGCTATTTTTCCATGTTTTTACATCGCAGAAAATCAATACCAAGCGGAGTCCAAATGCGACAAAACTTTACGGAGATTTTTATGGACCAAAAGATACCTAATGGGCCCTGGCTGCGCCTAGGGGGTGCTCCGAGGAGAGCACAACCCACCAAGGCACCCCAGGAGGCCCAGGCGCACCCTGGTGGGTTGTGCCCACCTTAGGTGCCCCCCAGACGGCCTCTTTGCTCTATAAATACCCCAATATTCCCAAAAACCTAGGGGAAGCGATGAAATATTGATCCAGTCGCCGCAGAGTTCAGAACCACCAGATCCAATCTAGACACCATCTCAGATGGGGTTCACCACCTCCATTGGTGCCTCTCCGATGATGCGTGAGTAGTTCTTTGTAGACCTTTGGGTCCGTAGTTAGTAGCTAGATGGCTTCCTCTCTCTCGCTGAATTCTCAATACAATGGTCTCTTGGAGATCCATATGATGTAACTCTTTTTGGAGTGTGTTTGTTGGGATCGGATGAACTTTGTGTTTATGATCATATCTATCTTTTTTATATCCATGAAAGTGTTTGATTTCTTTAATCTCTTTTATGCATGATCCCTTATAGCCTCGTATTTCTTCTTCAATATTTGGGTTTTGTTTGGCCAACTTGATCTATTTATCTTGCAATGGGAAGAGGTGCTTTGTAGTGGGTTCGATCTTATGGTGCTTGATCCCAGTGACAGAAGGGGAACCGACACGTATGTACCATTGCTACTAAGGATAAAACGATGGGGTCTATATCTACATAGATAGATCTTGTCTACATCATGTCATCGTTCTTATTGCATTACTCCGTTTCTCCATGAACTTGATACACTAGATGCATGCAGGATAGCGGTCGATGTGTGGAGTAATAGTAGTAGATGCAGGCAGGAGTCGGTCTACTAATATTGGACGTGATGCATATGTAATGATCATTGCTTGGATATCGTCATGATTATTTTAAGTTCTATCAATTGCCCAACAGTAATTTTTTACCCATCGTTTGCTATTTTTCTCGAGAGAAGCCACTAGTGAAATCTACGGCCCCGAGTCTCTTTCTCATATATTTGCCTTTGTGATCTACTTTTATTTCCCATTTATTTTCAGATCTGTTAATCCAAAAATACAAAAATACTTTGCTGCACTTTATTCTATTTGCGATCTATTTATTCAATCTATTACAACTTTATCCCGTCCGCGCACCAATTTCTGGCGCCGTTACCCGGAAGGGATTGACAACCCCTTTAACACGTCGGGTCACGAGTGGTTGTTATTTGTGTGCAGGGGCTGTTTATGTTGTGTTGCTTGGTTCTCCTATTGGTTTGATAACCTTGGTTTCTTCGCCGAGGGAAATACCTATCGTCCTTGTGCTGCATCATCCCTTCCTCTTTGGGAAAATACCGACGTAGTCCTAGCCGACATCAAAAGGATCTTGCTGAAATAATAGAAACTTTTGCACTGAAGAAAATAATTCTCATTTTTAACCAGAGAGCCATAAAATACACATCCTTTTGTAGTATATCAATATACAAATTTCTCAGGTCGTCCTAATTTTTCAGAATTTTTGGAGTCACAGAAATATTCAAAATAGTCATATTGCTACATATTGTTCTGTTTTGACAGATTCTGTTTTCTTTGTGTTGTGTGCTTGTTTTGATGGCTCTATGGTTTTCTTTGATGAGTTTTTTCCATAGAAAAGTTGGAATACAGTAGATATAATGCAAGAACAAAATATGAATTGGTTTGATACATCACTTATGGTAGTGATTTATTTTTCTTATACTAACGGATCTCACGAAGGTTTTGTTGAGTCTTGTGTGATTAAAGTTTTCAAGTTTTGGGTTATCTCACGATGGATGAAGGAATAAGGAGTAAGAAGAGCCTAAGCTTGGGGATGCCCCAGCATCCCCCGCTATTATCCAAAAGAGAGCAATCAACTAAGCTTGGGGATGCCCCCGAGTGGCATCCCCTCTTTCTTCTAGCATTGATATTTTGAAAGACATGGTTGCTTGTTGATATGCTTGAGTATTTAAATTATCATGTCAAAACTAGACTATTACTTTGAACATTATAAAAGTACAAATGTCCATGCTATAAAGAAAGAATATGATATGCCATGTTAGGCAGCATTCCACATCAAAAATTCTATTTTTATCACTTACCTACTCGAGGACGAGTAGGAGTTAAGCTTGGGGATGCTGATACGTCTCCAACGTATTTTTTATTTTTTATTGTTCCATGCTGTTATATTATCAATCTTGGATGTTTTATAATCATTTTATATCATTTTTTGGTACTAACCTATTGACATAGTGCCGAGTGCCAGTTGCTGTTTTTTCCATATTTTTTACATTGCAGGAAATCAATACCAAATAGAGTCAAAATACCACGAAACTTTACGGAGATTTTTTATAGACCAGAAGACACCTAACGGGCCCTGGCTGTGCCTGGGGGTGCTTTGAGGAGAGCACAACCCACCAGGGCACGCCAGGAGGCCCAGGCGCGCCTGGTGGGTTGTGCCCACCTCGGGTGCCCCCGGACCGCCTCTTTGCTCTATAAAAACTCAAATATTCCCAAAACCCTAGGGGAGTCGACGAAATATTGATCCAGCCGCCGCAGAGTCCAGAACCACCAAATCCAATCTAGACACCATCTTGTATGGGGTTCACCACCTTCATTGGTGCCTCTCCTATGATGTGTGAGTAGTTCTTTGTAGACCTTCGGGTTCGTAGTTAGTAGCTAGACAGCTTCCGCTCTCTCGCTGAATGCTCAATACAATGGTTGTTGGGGAACGCAGTAATTTCAAAAAAATTCCTACGCACATGCAAGATCTATCATGGTGATGCATAGCAACGAGAGGGGAAGAGTGTTGTCCATGTACCCTTGTAGACCATAAGAGGAAGCGTTATGACAACGCGGTTGATGTAGTCATACGTCTTCACGATCCGACCGATCCTAGTACCGAAAGTACGGCACCTCCGTGATCTGCACATGTTCGGCTCGGTGACGTCCCACGAACTCTCGATCCAGCTGAGTCTCGAGGGAGAGCTTTGTCAGCACGACGATGTGATGATGAAGCTACCGGCGTAGGGCTTCGCCTAAGCACTACGACAATATGACCAAGGTGGATTATGGTGGAGGGGGACACCATACACGGCTAAGGGATCAATGATCAACTTGTGTGTCCTAAGGTGCCCCCCTGCCCCCGTATATAAAGGAGCAAGGGGGGAGGCTGGCCGGCCCTTGGGGGCGCGCTAGGAGAGGAGGAGTCCTCCTCCTAGTAGGTGTAAGACTCCCCTTTCCTAGTCCTACTAGGAGGAAGAAGGGGGAAGGAAGGAGAGGGAGAGAAGAGAAGGAAAGGGGGGCGTCGCCCCCCCCCTTCCCTAGTTCAATTCGGACTAGAGGGGAGGGGCACGCGGCCCTGCCTTGACCGGCCCTCTCTCTCTCCACTAAGGCCCATGTGGCCCATTAGTTCCCCCGGGGGTTCCGATAACCCCCCTGGCACTCCTATAATTATCCGGCGACCCCCGAAACTCATCCGGTGTCCTAATGTAGTCATCCAATATATCAATCTTTATGTCTCAGCCATTTTGAGACTCCTCGTCATGTCCATGATCATATCCGAGACTTCGAACTATCTTCAGTACATCAAAACACATAAACTCATAATACCGGTCGTCACCGAACGTTAAGTGTGCGGACCCTACGGGTTCGAGAACTATGTAGACATGACCGAGACACGTCTCCGGTCAATAACCAATAGAGGAAATTGGATGTTCGTATTGGCTCCCACATATTCTACGAAGATCTTTATTGGTCAAACCGCATAACGATATATGTTGTTCCCGTTGTCATCAGTATGTTACTTGCCTGAGATTTGATCGTCGGTATCTCAATACCTAGTTCAATCTCGTTACTGGCAAGTCTCTATACTCGTTCCATAATGCATCATCCCATAACTAACTCATTAGTCACATTGCTTGCAAGGCTTATAGTGATGTGCATTACCGAGAGGGCCCAGAGATACCTCTCCGATACTCAGAGTGACAAATCTTAATCTCGATCTATACCAACTCAACAAACACCATCGGAGACACCTATAGAGAATCTTTATAGTCACCCAGTTACATTGTGACGTTTGGTAGCACACTAAGTGTTCCTCGGTATTCGGGAGTTGCATGATCTCATAGTCATAGGAACTTGTATAAGTTATGGAGAAAGCAATAGCAACAAACTAAACGATCATCGTGCTAAGCTAACAGATGGGTCTTGTCCGTCACATAATTTTCTAATGATGTGATCCTGTTCATCAAATGACAACACTTGTCCATGCCTAGGAAACTTAACCATCTTTGATTAATGAGCTAGTCAAGTAGAGGCATACTAGGGACACTCTATTTGTCTATGTATTCACACATGTACTAAGTTTCCGGTTAATACAATTCTAGCATGAATAATAAACATATATCATGATATAAGGAAATATAAATAACAACTTTATTATTGCCTCTAGGGCATATTTCCTTCAGTCTCCCACTTCCGCTAGACTCAATAATCTTGTCCACATCGTCATGTGATTTAACACCAATAGTTCACATCTTTATGTGATTAGTTCACATCTCCATGTGACTAACACCCAAAGGATTTACTAGAGTCAATAATCTAGTTCACATCGATATGTGATTAACACCCAAAGAGTGATCATGTTTTGCTTGTGAGAGAAATTTAGTCAATGAGTCTGCCACATTCAGAGCTGTTATGTATTTTGCAAATTTTCTATGTCTACAATGCTTTGCACGGAGCTACTCTAGCTAATTGCTCCCACTTTCAATATGTATCTGGATTGAGACTTAGAGTCATCCAGATCGGTGTCAAAGCTTGCATCGACGTAACTCTTTACGACGAACTCTTTGTCACCTCCATAACCGAGAAATATTTCCTTATTCCAATAAGGATATTTTTGACCGTTGTCCAGTGATCCACTCCTGGATCACTATTGTACCTCCCTACTAAACTAATAGCAAGGCACACATCAGGTCTGGTACACAACATTGCATACACGATAGAACCTATGGCTGAAGCATAGGGAATGGCTTTCATTTTCTCTCTATCTTCTGAAGTGGTCGGGCATTGAGTCTGACTCAACTTCACACCTTGTAACACAGGCAAGAACCCTTTCTTTGCCTGATCCATTTTGAACTTCTTCAAAACTTTATCAAGGTATGTGCTTTGTGAAAGTCCAATTAAGCATCTTGATCTATCTCTATAGATCTTGATGCCCAATATATAAGCAGCTTCACCGAGGTCTTCCATTGAAAAATTCTTATTCAAGTATCCTTTTATGCTATTCAGAAATTCAGTATCATTTCCGATCAACAATATGTCATCTACATATAATATCAGAAATGCTACAGAGCTCCCACTCACTTTCTTGTAACTACAGGCTTCTCCAAAAGTCTGTATAAAACCATATGCTTTGATCACACTATCAAAGCGTATATTCCAACTCCGAGAGGCTTGCACCAGTCCATAAATGGATCGCTGGAGCTTGCACACTTTGTTAGCATCTTTTGGATCGACAAAACCTTCTGATTGCATCATATACAACTCTTCTTTAAGATATCCATTAAGGAATGCAGTTTTGATATCCATTTTCCAAATTTCATAATCATAAAATGCGGCAATAGCTAACATGATTCAGACGGACTTAAGCATCGCTACGGGTGAGAAGGTCTCATCGTAGTCAACTCCTTGAACTTGTTGAAAACCTTTTGCAACAAGTCGAGCTTTGTAGACAGGAACATTACTGTCAGCGTTAGTCTTCTTCTTGAAGATCCATTTATTCTCTATTGCCTGCCGATCATCGAGCAAGTCAACCAAAGTCCCCACTTTGTTCTCATACATGGATCCCATCTCAGATTTCATGGCCTCAAGCCATTTTGCGGAATCTGGGCTCATCATCGCTTCCTCATAGTTTGTAGGTTCGTCATGGTCAAGTAACATGACCTCCAGAAAAGGATTACCGTACCACTCTGGTGCAGATCTTACTCTAGTTGACCTATGAGGTTCGGTAGTAACTTGATCAGAAGTTTCATGATCATCATCATTAGTTTCCTCACTTACTGGTATAGGAATCACTGGAACTGATTTCAGCAATGAACTACTTTCCAATAAGGGAGCAGGTACAGTTACCTCATCAAGTTCTACTTTCCTCCCACTCACTTCTTTCGATGGAAACTCCTTCTCTAGAAAGGATCCATTCCTAGCAATGAATATTTTACCTTCAGATCTGTGATAGAAGGTGTACCCAACAGTCTCCTTTGGGTATCCTATGAAGACACATTTCTCCGATCTGGGTTCGAGCTTATCAGGTTGTAGCTTTTTCACATAAGCATCGCAGCCTCAAACTTTAAGAAATGATAACTTGGGTTTCTTGCCAAACCACAGTTCATAAGGTGTCATTTCAACGGATTTAGATGGTGCCCTATTTAACGTGAATGCAATTGTCTCTAAAGCATAACCCCAAAACGATAGCGGTAAATCAGCGAGAGACATCATAGATCGCACCATATATAGTAAAGTAAGATTACGATGTTCGGACACACCATTATGCTGTGGTGTTCCGGGTGGCGTGAGTTGCGAAACTATTCTGCATTGTTTCAAATGAAGACCAAACTCGTAACTCAAATATTCTCCTCCACGATTAGATCGTAGAAACTTTATTTTCTTGTTACGATGATTTTCCACTTCACTCTGAAATTCTTTGAACTTTTCAAATGTTTCAGACTTATGTTTCATTAAGTAGATATACTCATATCTGCTCAAAACATCTGTGAAGGTGAGAAAATAACGATATCCGCCACGAGCCTCAATGTTCATTGGACCACATACATCAGTATGTATAATTTCCAATAACTCTGTTGCTCGCTCCATTGTTCCGGAGAACAGAGTTTTAGTCATCTTGCCCATGAGGCATGGTTCACAAGTACCAAGTGATTCATAATCAAGTGATTCCAGAAGTCCAGCAGAATGGAGTTTCTTCATGCGCTTTACACCAATATGACCCAAACGGTAGTGCCACAAATAAGTTGCACTATCATTATCAACTCTGCATCTTTTGGCTTCAATACTATGAACATGTGTATCACTACTATCAAGATTTAGTAAAAATAGACCACTCATCAAGGGTGCATGGCACACTGAACTATCGAGTCGTCATCAGCTTTGCTCTGCCAGGTGTTCACAACATCTGGCGTTGCTCCTGCAGTGGTTTGTCACCTAGCGGTGCTTCCAGGACGTAATTCTTCTGTGCAGCAATGAGGATAATCCTCAAGTTACGAACCCAGTCTGCGTAGTTGCTACCATCATCTTTCAACTTAGCTTTCTCTAGAAACGCATTAAAATTCAATGGAACAACATCACGTGCCATCTATCTACAACAACATAGACATGCAAAATACTATCAGGTACTAAGTTCATGATAAATTAAAGTTCGATTAATCAAATTACTTAAGAACTCCCACTTACATAGACATCCCTCGAATCATCTAAGTGATCACGTGATCCATATCAACTAAACCATGTCCGATCATCACGTGAGATGGAGTAGTTTTCAATGGTGAACATCACTATGTTGATCATGTCTACTATATGATTCACGCCCGACCTTTCGGTCTCAGTGTTCCGAGGCCATATCTGCATATGCTAGGCTCGTCAAGTTTAACCCGGGTATTTTGCGTGTGCAAAACTGGCTTGCACCCGTTGTATGTGAACGTAGAGCTTATCACACCCGATCATCACGTGGTGTCTCGGCACGATGAACTGTAGCAACGGTGCATAATCAGGTAGAATACTTATACCTTGAAATTTAGTGAGAGATCATCTTATAATGCTACCGCCGAACTAAGCAAAATAAGATGCATAAAGGATAAACATCACATGCAATCAATATAAGTGATATGATATGGCCATCATCATCTTGTGCCTTTGATCTCCATGTCCAAAGCACCGTCATGATCACCATCGTCACCAGCTTGACACCCTGATCTCCATCGAAGCATCGTTGTCGTCTCGCCAACTATTGCTTCTACGACTATTGCTACCGCTTAGTGATAAAGTAAAGCAATTACATGGCGATTGCATTTCATACAATAAAGCGACAACCATATGGCTCCTGCAAGTTGTCGATAACTTGTGTTACAAAACATGATCATCTCATCCAATAAAATTTAGCATCATGTCTTGACCATATCACATCACAACATGCCCTGCAAAAACAAGTTAGACGTCCTCTACTTTGTTGTTGCAAGTTTTACGTGGCTGCTACGGGCTGAGCAAGAACCGTTCTTACCTACGCATCAAAAACCACAACGCGGTATAGTGATTGCCTTTTGATCTTCAGAAAGAACCTTGTTCATTGAATCCGATTCAACTAAAGTTGGAGAAACTGACACCCACCAGCCACCTGTGTGCGAAGCACGTCGGTAGAACCAGTCTCGCGTAAGCGTACGCGTAATGTCGGTCTGGGCCGCTTCATCCAACAATACCGCTGAATCAAGAATCAACTAGTGACGACAAGCAATATGTATATACCCACGCCCACAACTCCTTTGTGTTCTACTCGTGCATATAACATCTACGCATAGACCTGGCTCAAATGCCACTTTTGGGGAACGCAGTAATTTCAAAAAAATTCCTACGCACACGCAAGATCTATCATGGTGATGCATAGCAACGAGAGGGGAAGAGTGTTGTCCACGTACCCTACCGTAAGCGGAAGCGTTATGACAACACGGTTGATGTAGTCGTACGTCTTCACGATCCGACCGATCCTAGTACCAAAAGTATGGCACCTCCGTGATCTGCACACGTTCGGCTTGATGACGTCCCACGAACTCTCGATCCAGCTTAGTGTCGAGGGAGAGCTTTGTCAGCACGACGGCGTGATGACGGTGATGATGAAGCTACCGACGCAGGGCTTTGCCTAAGCACTACGATGATATGACTGAGGTGGATTATGGTGGAGGGGGGCACTGCACACGGCTAAGGGATCAATGATCAACTTGTGTGTCCTAGGGTGCCCCTGCCCCCGCATATAAAGGATCAAGGGGGGAGGCCGGGCGGCCCTTGGGGGCGCGTGAGGAGAGGAGGAGTCCTCCTCCTAGTAGGAGTAGGACTCCCCTTTCCTAGTCCTACTAGGAGGAGGAAGGCGGAAGGAAGGAGAGAGAGAGAGAAGAGAAGGAAAGGGGGGTGTCGCCCCCTTCCCTAGTTCAATTCGGACTAGAGGGGAGGGGACGTGCGGACCCTTGGTCGGCCCTCTCTCTCTCTCTCCACTAAGGCCCATGTGGCCCATTAGTTCCCCCGGTGGTTCCGTTAACCCCCCGGCACTCCGACAATTATCCAAAGACCCCCGAAACTCATCCGGTGTCCAAATATAGTCATCCAATATATCAATCTTTATGTCTCGACCATTTAGAGACTCCTCGTCATGTCCGTGATCATATCCGGGACTCTGAACTATCTTCAGTACATCAAAACACATAAACTCATAATACCGGTCGTCACCGAACGTTAAGTGTGCGGACCCTACGGGTTCGAGAACTATGTAGACATGACCGAGACACGTCTCTGGTCAATAACCAATAGAGGAAATTGGATGTTCGTATTGGCTCCCACATATTCTACGAAGATCTTTATCGGTCAAACCGCATAACGATATATGTTGTTCCCTTTGTCATCAGTATGTTACTTGCCTGAGATTTGATCGTCGGTATCTCAATACCTAGTTCAATCTCGTTACTGGAAAGTCTCTTTACTCATTCCGTAATGCATCATCCCATAACTAACTCATTAGTCACATTGCTTGCAAGGCTTATAGTGATGTGCATTACCGAGAGGGCCCAGAGATACCTCTCCGATACTCGGAGTGACAAATCCTAATCTCGATCTATGCCAACTCAACAAACACCATCAGAGACACCTGTAGAGAATCTTTATAGTCACACAGTTACATTGTGACGTTTGATAGCACACTAAGTGTTCCTCCGGTATTCGGGAGTTGCATGATCTCATAGTCATAGGAACATGTATAAGTTATGGAGAAAGCAATAGCAACAAACTAAACGATCATCGTGCTAAGCTAACGGATGGGTCTTGTCCATCACATCATTCTCTAATGATGTGATCCCGTTCATCAAATGACAACACATGTCCATGGCTAGGAAACTTAACCATCTTTGATTAACGAGCTACTCAAGTAGAGGCATACTAGGGACACTCTGTTTGTCTATGTATCCACACATAATAAGTTTCTGGTTAATACAATTCTAGCATGAATAATAAACATATATCATGATATAAGGAAATATAAATAACAACTTTATTATTGCATCTAGGGCATATTTCCTTCAATGGTCTCTTGGAGATCCATATGATGTAACTCTTTTTGTGGTGTGTTCGTTGGGATTAGATGAACTTTGAGTTTATGATCAGATCTATCTTTTTATATCCATAAAAGTATTTGAGTTTCTTTGATCTCTTTTATGCATGATCTCTTATAGCCTCGTAGTTCTTATCTAATATTTGGGTTTTGTTTGGCCAACTTGATCTATTTATCTTGCAATGGGAAGAGGTGCTTTGTAGTGGGTTTGATCTTATGGTGCTTGATCCCAGTGACAGAAGGGGAACCGACACGTATGTATCGTTGCTACTAAGGATAAAACAATGGGGTTTATCTCTACATAGATAGATCTTGTCTACATCATGGCATCATTCTTATTGCATTACTCCGTTTCTCCATGAACTTAATACACTAAATGCATGCTGGATAGCGGTCGATGTGTGGAGTAATAGTAGTAGATGCAGGCAGGAGTTGGTCTACTAATCTTGGACGTGATGCCTATGTAATGATCATTGCCTGGATATCTTCATGATTATTTGAACTTCTATCAATTGCCCAACAGTAATTTGTTTATCCACCGTTTGCTATTTTTCTCGAGAGAAGCCACTAGTGAAATCTATGGCCCCCGGGTCTCTTTCTCATATATTTGCCTTTGCGATCTACTTTTATTTGCCATTTAATTTCAGATCTATTAATCCAAAAATCCAAAAATACTTTGCTTCACTTTATTCTATTTGCGATCTATTTATTCAATCTCTTACAACTTCATCCCGTCCGCACACCAATTTCTGGCGCTGTTACCTGAAAGGGATTGACAACCCCTTTAACACGTCGGTTGCGAGTGGTTGTTATTTGTGTGCAGGGGCTGTTTACGTTGTGTTGCTTGGTTCTCTTACTGGTTCAATAACCTTGGTTTCATCGCTGAGGGAAATACCTACCGTCGTTGTGCTGCATCATCCCTTCCTCTTTGGGGAAATACCGACGTAGTCCTAGCCGACATCAAACAACTTGGCCCACTGCTACTTCTTGAGCTTGCGTTGATTTTCCCTTGAAGAGAAAAGAGTGATGCAATAAAGTAGAGATATGTATATTCCTTAGTTAAGAACCAAGGTACCAATCCAGTAGGAGGAACACACAAGTCCTCAATAGATGCACCCGCACAAACTAACAAACACTTGCACACAACGCGAAAAAGGGGTTGTCAATCCCTTCACGGTCACTTGCAAGGGTGAGATCTGATAGAGATTGATATAAAAGATAAGTAAAAATGTAAAATAAAGTAAAGGTAGATAAATTTCAGCAAGGTATTTTTGAGTTTTTGATTTTATAGATCTAAAAATAATATGATAGAAATAGACCCGAGGGCCATAGGGTTCACTATAGGCTTCGCTCTTGAAAGAAACATACGATGGGTAAAAAATTACTGTTGAGCAATTGATAGAAAAGCGCATAGTTATGACGATATTCAAGCCAATGATTATGGATATAGGCATCACGTCCGTGACAAGTAGACCGACTCCTGCCTGCATCTACTACTATTACTCCACATATCGACCGCTATCCAACAAGCATCTAGTGTATTAAGTTAACAAGAACGGAGTAACGCCTTAAGCAAGATGACATGATGTAGAGGGATAGATCCAAACAATATGGTAAAAACCCCATATTTTTATCCTTAATGGCAACAATACAAATATGTGCCTTGCTACCCCTTTTTATCACTGGGTGAGGACACCACAAGATTGAATCCATCACAAAGCACCTCTCCATTGCAAGAAAGATCAATCTAGTTGGCCAAACCAAATCAATGGATCTGAGAGAAATACAAAGCTATCTTAACCATGCATAAAAAAGTTCAGAGAAGACTCAGATAATATTCATAGATAATCTGATCATAATCCCACAATCCATCGGATCTCAACAAACACACCGCAAAAAAGATTACATCGAATAGAACTCCAAGAACATCGAGGAAAACATTGTATTAAAGATCAAGGAGAGAGAGAAGAAGTCATCTAGCTACTAGCTATGGACCCATAGGTCTATGGTAAACTACTCAAACATCATCGGAAGGGTAGCAAGGTTGGTGTAGAGGCCCTCCGTGATCGAATCCCCCTTCGGCAGAGTGCCGGAAAAGGCCCCAAGATGGGATCTCACGAGAACAGAAGCTTGCGGCGGCAAAAAGGTATTTTTGGTGTGCCCTGTGGTATATGAGGAATATTTGGGTGTTTATAGAGCTGGAATTAGAGTTAGGGGTGCCACGATGGGCCCACATGCTTGGAGGGTACACTCCTAGGGCATGCCTTGTGAGCTTGTGGCCCATCTTTGGCCCTTCTGGCCTCCTCCCGAAGCTTCCTAGGCGTCTTCTTGTCCAAGAAAAATCCTCAAAAAGTTCCGTTTCGTTTGGACTCCGATTGGTATTGATTTTCTGTAAAAGACAAAAACAAGGAAAAAACAGCAACTGGCACTGGGCACTAGGTTAATAGGTTAGTCCCAAAAACGATATAAAATAGCATATAATGCATATAAAACATCCAAGATGGATAATATAATAGCATGGAACAATCAAAAATTATAAATACGTTAGAAATGTATCACCCACCTGGGCCCAAGTGGAGGTGGCGCACCATCCCTCCTTGTGGAAGGAAAGGAGAGGCCGAATTGGAGGGGGTTCCCCCTCCTCTTGGCTGACCACAAGGGGGAAACTCCCTCCCCCATGTGTGACGCCTCCTTCTCCCCCTCGACCTATATATAGTAAAGGTTTTTGGTCCCTTTTGACACAAGTTTTGGAGCCTCCTCTAGTTCTTCTAGTTCTAGTCGGTCCCAGTTGACTAATTAGAGCTAGGTCTAGTTCCTCTAATTCTCATAATTAGAAGCCCAGTGTGGTTCTAATCTCCTCCCTCTACTTCTCTGGCGACGATTAGCTCTGGACGGCGAAGCGCTGCCGGATTGTGAAGGTTGCACGCTTGCAACCAAGTAGAGAGGTTGTGCTTTTGATCTTTGGTTCGAGGGACTATTCATGGGCGGTTCGCAGGATCGTTCGTCGACGGTTTGAGGTACTCCAAGTATGATCTACACCGACACATTCTTCTTCCACTGCAACTCAGTGACAGGAACGATCGTGATCCCAACCCGTAATGCATCTTCATATTGATCTTGGGTGTGCGTAGGTGTGATTTTTTTTCTTTTCTGCTACGTTTCCCTACATTGGCATCATGAGCAGTTATATGAGTAGGTGCAAGTTGTGATCCGGATCACATGTGGATGTGAGGGTTTTGATGTTCTTGCTATGGTTACCTCGAGTGTTGCTTTGGTTCAATTCATTGGTGGCATGATGTCTTTTTGTACAAAGTTCTGACAATCGCTCGACTCTAGCTGCCGACAATGTGCTAATAGTTATTCGGGCTTCATCATAGTCAAGAATAGTGAACTATGGTGTACACAAGAGAGGTGCCGAAGATAGTCAAGAATAGCCGACAGGGAACCAACAGCCCTCGCCGACCCCTCAACCGCCGACCGGCCATAGGCAAAACCGACGAGTGGGTGGGATCCAGATCCACGGCCACCGTCGCGCCCGCCGTCGCCGGAGAACCCATGGGTTCCCGCCATCCATAGGGAAGACCACTGCCGCTGCACAACCAAGGACGATGCCCTGGCCGATGTGCGCGTGCTCCCCAATGGCCCTGCCCTAGCCGCTCCATGGGGATCCCTACCGCATCCATCACATTGGCCCTTCGGCACCAGGCCCACCGCCACCACAGGCTACGTCGGTGACAACGGCGGCAGGAAGGGATGTGATGTGGACTGCTGCTGGCGGTGCTAGGGATCTCCCTCGACGGCACCCTGGGAAGGCGTCACGAGGGGGTTTGTTCCACCTACTTTCTTTTCGCCTTCTCGGACAAGAAAATTGACAATGCAAAATACTGTCAGATCCCTCATCGTGGAGGGATGCTGCGTGCGAGGAGTTACAATAGTGTATGATATTGTTACCGAGAGTTTGCCTATCTGAGAATAGATGGTCTAGAGGGTTCCCTGAGCTCCCTTTATATAGACAGGGAGGCCTAGGGTTTACACGTTAGTAGATGCGATCTGGGGCGCCACCGCCCTTAGCCTTGGAGGGCACGAAGGCCTCCGATGCTCTCCTAGGGCTTCTCTCTTGTATTGGGCCATGTGGGCCCCTCGTAGGCAACGAGGCCGAGCTCTCCTGAGAGAGCCACCCCCGGTGCAGGGCACTGTCAACAATGTCCTGACTAAACTTTTGTGTGTTCATGTCCTACAAGCGTTAGTATCATCAAGAGTGGAGAACACTAAACATGGATAGTATGAATGAGGACTAAACATGGACAACAAGCATAGTACACATAGATCATCAAGTTTAACATACTACCCTATGACCGTTCTTCAATCTTATATCATACCATGGAGTTCAACACACAACCACACCTCTACATACTTTCAAACTAGCATACAACGCATCCTCTGGTTCACAGACTAGTATCATACCTACCATATTATCATTCTTGCCAACATGAAAACAACATGAAGCTCATCAAATCCTACAAGCAACACCTAGCATGCTACAAATCCATCACCATTAGCTACCACAACATCACATTCCAATATATCGACAGCGTACTATGCTACAACATGCTTACAGATATACTCCTATCACATGCTCTAATATCTAGCTGGAACGAACAAAGAGGAAGGAGTGGTCGAACTCACAACCATCGATGTAGCCGGAAGGAGGCACGGAACACGTGGGAGAAAGGCGAATTGCCGCCATCGTGTACGGCCAGGCGGAGAAGAAGCGCCGCTTACCTGTTTGTCAGTGTCAATCCGCGCGGGATAAAGAGCTTGAAGTGAGGGAATGGTGACGGAAGTTTGGACGGTGAGGTGAGGTGAAGATGAGCGTATAGAGCGACAGATTCGGCCAAGAGGTGACCCCACCAATTCTTTCCCAGAGGCGCACGCCTGGTCGCATGAGCTGGGCGTCGCGTTTCCTCACCTGCGCCCCCGAGCCTGGCTGAGGGGCTTTAGGGCCTGTTTGGATGGTAGCCCACGGCTGCCATGCCAAATTCTTAACGTTGACTGGAGTGCTTGGCGTCCGTTTGGATTGCAGCCAAAGTTTTGGCTCACAGCCAATTATTTGGTCACCTGATGAGCTTCTGTGTACGCACGCTGGCGAGTTTTCTGACGACAAATTCCTTCGCCAATATTTTGGCTTGCCCCCGTTTTGGTCGGGCAGGCATGGGCGCAATCCAAACAGGCCAAAGTTCTGTCAGTGCAGCGGGCCGAGGCAGAGGAAAGCAGGAGGCGCCACACTCGCGCGGGTGGCCGCTGGATCGTGCGGTCAATGGGAATCTTTTGTCCAAGGAAAAACCCCTGCGTAACTGAACCCAGAGACCATCGCTGAAGAATTAAGACTCTTAATCCCGCCCCGCCTTTCCTCCCTCGCTCTCTCCCCAATCCCTCTCGAATCCCCACCCAATCTCGGTCGTTTGTGAGGATTCCTTCCGCATGCAGGGATGGTGTGGACTTTCGGCGCTGGACAAGGAAACGGCGGCCGCCTAGGCGGTGGAACCGCTGGTTTCGGCGCCGGCGCTGGCCCGTTCGCCGGCAACTTCGGCAGCGGCAGGGATAATGCCGGCCAGATCGTGTTTGGTGACGGGAGCGGATTCGGTGGCCGTGGCGGTGGCGGTGGCCCCAGGTTCAGCCAGCAAGCCGGCTCCCCTGCTCACCTGGCGGCCGCACTTTCTTCTGGTATCGTGGCCGGCGGCGGATCTCAAGGCGGACAAATTACTGTCGAGAAGGTCCCGGGCTTTCGTATGCGCGTTGATTCAGATGATGATGAAATGTCCGACCACGATTGGCCAGCCTCTTGGTTTCGGGTGGTAGAGCGGCCCATCAAGAAGCAAAAACATGAAGAAAAACCATCTCTCTTCAGCTTTCAGAAGCAGCGGGATTGCCCGGACTCTTGGTCCAAACTTCCCTCGAATAAGAAGAAGAAGAAGAAGAAGAAGCAGCAGCAAAAACATGAAGAACCATACACCCTGAGCTTGGATGAGCTGCAGGAGTTTATAGCGACCTGGAGGGAGCCGTGCCTTCAACATCCAGTTGACAGGGTATGCTTTATAAGTTTATTACATATTGTAATGGTGAATCCATGTTTCGTTGAGATAATAACTAGGATCTCAAGGAATCATCACCCTATGAATATGCTACTTGTTCCATCATAACTCATAGATCTATATTTGCATCTCAACGCATTAAAATCACTGAAAGCAGAGGTCAGATGATGATGTGTTCAGTTCAGCCAGCCTCTTTATTTCTGATGCAACCTTCTTTAACTTGTCATCATGCAGATCCTGGAATCCATGCTAAAGACCTATGACTGTGACACGGTAACCCCAGAACAAATGAACAGAGTGAAAACAATATTCACGCAATACCCTTCCATTGGCTTGCTCAATGCTGCTGTAAGTTGATTATCTTGTTTATATGCAATTTATACATTTTATATGTCTGCTCACATATCCTTGAATTTTTTCCTTTTCTCCCCATGCTGTGCGTATGATGAGGATGCTGCTTCTACTCGTTTTAGCTCCGAGTCAGCTGTCACATGATATATCTGGCCACTGGGCGTAAAATCCACTCAACCTAAATTTATTATTGGGTTGGGTTGATACTGGATCTCCCTTAGTTGCAAATTTCTCTACTTCATAAATTCGTGTATGTGGTTTGCAAAAATTACTTGACACTCCCCTGCACTTAATCTGAAACCTGGTCCTAGTTGTTTGCACTAATTTAAATATCATGACGTAAATAGAGGAACATATACTTTCTTGCGGGGACAAGGAGATCTGAATGATATGTACGACAGTCCATTTCATGTTTTATTTGCTCCTTTCTGTAGCTTCTAGCTTGTATCCACATATATGTACGATATCAAAGTCAGTCTTACTATGTTGACGCTTATTCTGTTCACTCTGATGCGTCCATTAATGTCCAATTATGTAATGTAGCTAAATATTTATGATTCATTTTATATTTCCCCCAGCTAGAGGTTTTTTTGTTATGACGTAATGTTACCATTTTGGTATCTGTATTCACCTTCTACACGGATACATGCAGGTTAGATTAATCGGAGCTCCTTTATGTCCGTCATTAGAACTTGACGTTCCTGAAGGCACGGATCATAAACCTGGATGCAGTAATGAGGGCAGCAATAAACCTCGAGACAGTTCTCTCTCTCTCCCCCCCCCCCTCCTTATTTTTGTGTGCATGTGTGTGTGTGCGTGAATAGCTGCTTATTTTGGAGAACGGCTAAATGACTCCCGAGCTCATCTGCTCCTATGCATGAACAGTAAAATCAAAAGAAATACTAAAAAAAGGGCAGCCCGGTGCATGCAGCTCCCGCTTGCGCAGGGTCCGGGGAAGGGTCTGACCACTTTGGGACTATAGTCAGCCTTTCCCTACATTTCTGCAAGAGGCTGTTTCCAGGACTTGAACCCGTGACCTTAGCAGCTTTACCACTGTGCCAATGAAAAAGTTTACTGTTCGGGACCGATTTTGTTTTTTGTTTTTGCTGAGAGCTGCTCAGATGTCCAAATGCGCTGAAATTTGGAGCGGACCTCACGCACTAAAATATCTTGCATGAAAAAAAAACAGATTTTTTTGAATTTTTCTAGTATTTATTTTGATTTTACTGTTCACCGAGATCAGATGAGCTCGGGAACCAAAATGGATATTCGCTTATTTTGGGCCTACCGAGTCATTCGGAGAGGCGGAGACAACACTGTTATGCGGGTGTTGTTGGAAACTGCCTTTTCAGAACCATAAGTATATGCGGAAGACCTATTCACATTTGGCATTGGTTTGTGCAGGTGTTCCAATTGATGATGTCATCAAAAGAACAATTGCATATTTTGAATCCAACATTGGAGTAAGTGAAGGATCTTTGCAACTGAAGAATATTTTCTCTCTGAAGAAACTTCATGAATGTGAATCATGGGTAACGAGCCATTTTTCAGCCCATCAATTTAGTGCTCTTGGCCATGGGTCTTTCCTTGAGTTTTTGGATAGACATGTTCATCATTTCCCCCCTAACTGGAGTGGTTTCTTAAATGGGGAGCTTTCTAGTTCTTCCTCTCTGGAAGTTTGTGTAATGCATGAACAAATTGAAGTTTTACTCTGTCAAGCTGAGAGTAACTGGCTGGAAAATGGTGAATTTTCAGTGGATAGTCTCCTTATGCTTCTGAAAACGCAGTTTCCAACAATCACTGTTGATATAGTGCAAAACAAATTAGGAGGACTCATTGGCACTGTTGAGGCTCAAAGAAAGAGCATGCAAACAAACACCATAAAGTTCTCCATTGCACTGTTGCAGAAACGCTGGTCTGGGATTTTGCTAGGTAATGGTGATGTGTTGGGGAATGATATTGCTCCACAATCTTATCCTAGTTCAGTTTCTTCACAAGAAGCAATTAAGTGCTTACTCAAGGCTCCCTTCTTGTCTGATCTTCTTCTTTGGTCAAATTGGGATATGCTGTTTGCTCCTTCACTGGGCTCCTTAATACATTGGTTGGTAAATACAGGTCCAATTCAAGATTTGTCATGCATTGTGACCAGAGATGGCAGGTTCGTTAGAATAGATCCATCAGTCACTGTTGAGCATTTTCTAGAAGCTGTCATTCAGCAATCACCGTTTCAAGTGGCAGTGAAGCTGCTATCCTTGCTACACATTTACAATGGTTCTAGCAATGCTCCAATTTCGTTACTGAAGTGTTATGCACAACGAGCAATAGATGCTATAATGAATAGCAACATCGATTTGACCAGCACTGGTTCTGAAGGGGGGACAAATATGTACGAGGAAGTGCATACACAAATTGCTGAACAGCATAGCTTTTCTTCTCACTATATTGGTCGTATTCAAGGAAATCCTGCGAACACTTGTGTAAGAAAGATTACGTCTAAAAGCTTATTAAACATTGACCACACTCTTCAGTTGATCGCGAAATTTATACTAGACTGTCTTGGCCATCTACCTTCTGAATTCTGGAGTCTGGCAGCAGATATACTATTGTCAGGACTTCGGACTGTTACTAAGAATTGCTATTCATCCATCTTGCATGCATGCAATGAAACTTGGCAGCTTTGCATGCTTCGCAACATTGGATCATCACTTGGAATCGCCGAATGGGTTGAAGATTGTCCCACAACATGTTGGACTGAAGATGCTTATGGAAACAGAGAAACTAATTCATCTTCTTGTCATGCATCGGCTGTTTCTGGAGGTCATCCACATAAAAATACTAACATGCTTACTACCACAGATGATAACATGGTAGTAGTAAATAAGAGAAGTAAATCGTCTTCTAGATTGGAGGCTATAGATGATGAAAATATGCAAGTGTTAGATCATGATGGAAGCAAGGCAGATATGGCCGAATTACTAGCTACTAACAAGCCCCCAGCGATTGAAGAAATAAATCTTGAGAAAGCAGCTGTTATTATTGAAACTATACGTCAAGAGGAGTTTGGTTTGGATCAGACACTAAGTTATACTGATAGCAGCTTGCTGAAAAAGCAGCATGCTCGACTTGGCAGAGCCCTTCATTGTCTCTCACAAGAGCTATATTCTCAGGACTCTCACATAATCCTTGAGCTAGTATGCTTTTAGTCCCATTCATTCCTCTTTTATTTTATTTCTTCTGTGTGCTTGGGAGTGGTGCGTGTCTGCAGATATTGATTTGGTGTCATTATTCTTCTATATTTCAGATACAGAATGCTGATGACAATACTTATCTCAAGGATGTCGAACCAACATTAGCATTTGTTCTTCAGGATGATGGAATTGTTGTTCTTAATAACGAGACGGGCTTTTCTGCTGATAACATTAGAGCGTTGTGTGACATTGGTAATTCTACAAAGAAAGGGTCAAACATGGGGTATATTGGAAATAAAGGCATTGGATTCAAGTCAGTATTTCGGGTAGGTGTAAATAGAATTATTTTTCAATTGAATTTATATATGGCTACCATCTTAAGTGCATATATCTCTTGTTTCATCAGTCAGTTTAACTATATGTGTACCTTTCCTTTTCCATCTCTTATGACTTTGTGTTCTCCTTTGAGTTACATAGTATTATCCTAATTTTGACAAACACATATTCATTCTTTTGCAGGTAATTGATGCTCCAGAGATCCATTCAAATGGTTTTCATGTGAAATTCGACATTACAGAAGGCCAGATTGGTTTTATCTTGCCGACTGCAATTCCACCTTTTGATACTAATCCTTTGAGTAGAATATTATCTCCTGAAGACAGCTACGATGCATGCTCCTCCTGGAAAACTTGTATTTTGCTCCCTTTCAGGTCAAACTTCAGGGAGGGCACTGGTATGTGCTCCGTCGTGTCCATGTTTTCAGATCTTGACCCATCTCTGCTCTTGTTCCTTCACAGGCTAAAATGCATCAAATTCAAAAATATGCTCAGTGAGAAATTTCTAATAACGAGAAGAAAATCTCTTGCCGATGGCATTGTGAAAATCTCACGTGGGAATGAGACAGTGAGCTGGTTGGTAGTTACTAAGAAATTACAGGGCTCGCTTGTTCGTCATGATGTCTGTAGCACAGAGATAGCTATGGCATTTTCTTTGCAGGAGACAGAGGATGGAGAATATGAACCTTATTTAAAGCAACAACCTGTGTTTGCTTTCCTTCCTCTAAGGAACTACGGTCTTAAATTCATTCTTCAAGGAGATTTTGTCTTGCCTTCTTCTAGAGAAGAAGTGGACACAGATAGCGCATGGAACCAGTGGTTGCTGTCTGAATTCCCATCTTTATTTGTTAGCACGCAAGAATCTTTTTGTGCTCTGCCTTGCTTCCGAAAGTGCCCTGGAAAAGCTGTTACAGCCTTGATGAGTTTTGTGCCTCTACCGGGAGAAGTTCATTGGTTCTTTTCTCAGCTCCCTCATTTGATCCTTTCCAAGTTGCGCCTGACCTGCTGCATGGTTTTGGAGGGCTCCAGTTTGCAGTGGGTCCACCCATGCAACACACTAAGGGGTTGGGATGAACAGGCTAGAAAGATATTGCCTGATACCATACTCCGTGAACATCTTCACCTTGGATATTTGTCAAAAGATGTTACTGTATCCGATACATTATCAAGGGCCTTAGGTATACATGAGTATGGACCGAAAGTTTTGACTGATGTTATGTCATCTATTTGCCAAACTGATGGTTGCATTGAGTCACTGGGACTGGAATGGCTATGTGCTTGGTTTGTTACACTTCATTCGGCGTTGCTGTCTCAATCTTCTCAGGATCTTCCCTTTAGAACAAATTTTGAAAGTGACACTTTATGTTCTCTCAGGAAAATGCAATGCATCCCACTTTCAGATGGTTCATTTAGCTGTATAGCAGATGGCCCAATATGGTTGAATTGTGATCTTCTCGACTCTCCGCCCGGATCCAAAATCAGCATGCAGAGCTTCCCAGTTCTGTACAGTAGCCTTCGCATTGTGAGCCCACACATCCTCTCCATGTCCTGCAAAAATAGTTACATTGTCGAAGAGACAAGAACAAATGACCTTATAGATATTTTATTGAAAGTTGGTGTGCTGAAGTTGTCTGGACATGACATTATAAAAAATCACATCCTGGTGTCATTGTCTAATGCTACAGATGCTAATCCAGAAGAGAAAATGATGACAGAGTATATGAGTTTTATCATGCTACATCTTCGGGCCCCCTGTATAAGCTGCAACCCAGAGAAAGAAGAGATTGTCTCAGAATTACGCAAGATGCCTGTCTTACTTACGAATAATGGCTATAAGTGCCCAGCTGATGTACCCATTCACTTCAGTAAACATTATGGAAATTCTGTGGACATAGGCAAGCTCCTTCAGAATGTAGATATGGCATGGATTGAACTTGACACTTGTTATTTGACACATCATAGTTCCGCTTCATTGCAATTCAATTTGCAAAGTTGGAGGCAATTTTTCGAGCAGTTAGGCGTGACTGATTTTGTTCAGGTAATGGAAGTTGAGAAAAATATATTTGAGGCTGATGACTTTCAAAATGGTACTCCCTTCCAAGGTGGCATACCTGAAACACCTTATATTGTGTATGACTGGGAGTCACCAGAATTGACGACTATGTTATCAATACTCACCTCAAAGAATTTGCGAGAAAATTGTATATATCTTCTGAAGGTTCTAGACAAATACTGGAATGATTGTTATAGTACAAAATCTAGGAGTCTCACAAATGCAACAGATTGTGGTGAAAAGAGAAAAGTTGACTCTTCCTTTATGAAGTGTCTGCGAAACTTCAAGTGGATAGCATCGAGTATGGATGAGGACCTTCATTACGCAAGAGATCTATTTTGTGATTTTAAAAATGTGCGCTCTCTTCTTGGTAGCGTCGCCCCATATGCTAAACCACTGGTTAGTACTTGGTAGTAGTTTATCCTTGCCAAACTATACTGTGTTTTCATCATAATGTCTTACCTTGTTCCTGTGGAATAGTTATCAAGCACATTACTTAGGAAGGATATTGGATTCAAGACAACAGTATCCCACAGTGACGCTTTATTGATCCTCAATCATTGGATAGCATCACAAACTAATTTTAGTGCAAGGTATGGGGTGTCTCCATCTACTGTTTGAACAACAGAAAAATGCTACTACTAGTTAGTAGTTACTAATAATGTACTAACTTCTATCTTGTCTCACACCAAGGGTAAGGTGGGATGACGTTTGTTTTGGAGTGATTTATTTCATTAAATTTCTAATAATGTACTAACTTTTATCTTGTCTCACACCAAGTAAAGTTATGTTATCTATAAATTAGAACATGCGGTGACATTTCCAGATATTACTTATTTTTTGCTTGACCATCAGATTTTGCCTATTTTGTCAAACACCAAATATTACTTATTTAGTTATCTTGACATTTCAAAACTATTCGCCTATGTTCAAGTTTAGAATGCACATTATAATGTGCGCTGCATGGCACTCCATTTTCAGCTGTAACATTAGATAAATATTCTGTCACAAAATTTAACATTAAATATTATGTGCTATGCAAGTTTAGAATGTGGATTAAACTGTATAAGGACAATTATATTCTTAAATATTTGCAGCTATCCAACAACACTACATGGCACTCCATTTTCCAAGATATAAATGCACATTATAATGTGCGCTGTCAACACTTTGAAATTCTGACCACTAATATTTGTGAAAGTATATGAATATGGTATGTAAGAACAATATTGTTGCATTTTTCTTATAATATACTTTTATGTCATATATGTCCTTTACTAAAACAAGTAGCTATGTTAAATGAAAAGTAGTCAAAATCGCACATGGGAGACTGAAAAGTTAAACACGTATTACATTTTATGACTGAGGGAGTACATACTTGATATATATTTTGATTCTATTTCTCCATAGCTCCATATAATCTTGCAATTCTTTACATGCATTTTCTTCAGAATGGACCAGATGTGCAAATTCTACACCTTCATGTCAGAAGGTGCTGCTAGTGGAGAGATCAACATTAAACGCGATTTCCTACCACTCTGCTCTATATTTACACCACTGCATGGTTCACCATCAACTGATTCTGTAACCGGGAGATTTATGTCTTCAAATGATTTGTATTGGCATGACCCAACAGGCTGTTGTGAAAAGATATATGCATCCATTTTAATGAAGGGGAATATGTTTCCGAGAAAGATGTTGTCTGTGGCTTATCCAAGCCTCCATGAATTCTTTACTGAGACATGTGGTGTTCCAAAGATACCAACGACATCTGAGTACCTTGAGGTACTGCTTCGGTTATCAAGTGTTGCAGTGCCTTCACAAGTAGCCAATCATGTAAGTTGTTTTTCGTGCACGAAATACCAAACCTGCATAGTGTAGGGTTGGCAGTTTCAGCCTTAATATGATTCTACTCCCTCGGGGCCAAAAAAAAATACAATTTATGGTAGCTTAGGGCTTTCTGCTAGACGATTTCGTCTACATTATTAAATCCACTTTGGTACTCTATGTAGGTGTTTCGTGTATTTGTGAGATGGGCTAATGATCTCCATTCTAGAAGTTATAAGATGGACGATATCTTGTTCTTGAAAGAATCTCTTCAGAAGTTGGAAACAACGGTATTGCCAACCCTGGGTTGCACATGGGTGTCCCTCCATCCATCTTTTGGTCTTGTTTGCTGGGCAGATGACGATGAGCTGAAGCAGCAATTTCAGAACACTCGTGAGGTCGAATTTATACAATTTGGTGTACTTTCTCTTGACGACAAACAAAAACTCGATGGGAGGGTTGCTGCATTGATGAACATTATAGGTATTCCGGCACTTTCTAAGGTAATAAAAATCTTGTACAAGGTTGTCAAAATCGTAGATTATGAATTGGATCGGAACTCTATGCATAAGATATTAAGATCTCAAATCATATGATCATAGCTGTCACAATCGTAAATCATAGATTCTATTGACTAGAATCTTAGAATCACCAAACTGTTTAGATCGTACCACATGACAGAATTGATATTCGGATAAGTGGCATTCTTGCTTGTATGTTGTATTGCATATTTCCTTTTTCTGGTATGTTAGTTGAGTTCTCATACAGAGTGCAAAATCAGGATATCTGTGAAATTCAACCTTCAGTATAAAATTGTGAAGAAGGAATACTAAGTATCCTAGCAAAAATATCAATAATTTGTGTGCCTTAAGTTGAACCAAATTTATTTTCTATCTTTTTAGAATTCGGAAGTAAATGGAGTTGCAGACCAAAATCTAACCCTCCTGCTGAATTTTCCTTTACATTTAGAGTATTTTACTCTCAAAATCTTACTGAGACTTCAGTGTGAGTTTGCACAATATATGCTCATTCTTTTGCCTGAACCCAGCGATCTTAATCTTGTTTGAGTTTTATTAAATATGTTTGTAACTGACTAATACAATGAGTTTGAGTAATGATAGAAAACCGTAAGCCTTATTCATCATTTAATCTCACGAGTTCAGATTTTTCCAATAAAATTACAGAAAATTACCATATTAGGTATATGGTCCTCGTTGTGTTGCCAGTTGTGCAGTTACACATGCATATTTACTTCAATGACCCTTCAAATGTTGAGCTTATCAGAAGGAAGTAGGAGCATACGCTCAATATGTATTCAAGTCAATTTGTGATAGCTAGTGTCCATTTGTTGTATGATTTTTAGATCAACCATTTGTTGTATGATTCTCATCCACAATTGCCACCTTCACACAGGTTGTGTACCGTGAACCAACGCATTCTGGTACAGGGAACAACAGAGGAAAGGCTAGTTTACTTAATTGGCTTTTACCATATATGCAACGTTACATCTACAAGATGCATGGAGATACTTACAATAAATTTCAGCAAAATGAGGCCACGAAGCTTAGCAGTCTTGAAGTTATTGTTGTTGAGAAGTTATCCTACAAGTATATGCTGAAAGGACGTGATAGTTCTTGTGAGGGAAGATTTGAATGCTCTTGTCTTTTACAGGTTAGTATCTGACTTTCTTTCAGTGTTTATAGTTAGTACCGACTCACCGTCATCATTTATCCCATCTTTATGCATGTTGGTAGGATAATATTTCTTAAAGATCTCGCAGGACACCTGAAAACACCGAGCTGTGGGGTGTAGAAAACCACTCTCCTGAAAAATTAGATATATTCTCAGCCCTAATATATGTACAGCTGGAAAATACGATATAAATTATCTTGCCATGATCTTACGTTGCATTTATTAGCAATAACATTTGATGTCGACCTTACTGTCATCTATGGACATGCTCGACGCGTTGCATCGAAACTTTCAGATTTTCGCTAAGTAACATCATCGGTTTTGAAATTGATTTTATTTGTTACTCATTTCCAGGGAAACATTTTATATGCTACTCAAGAAGCTGATTCACATTCGATTCTTCTGGAAATTTCTAAACTTTTCTTTGATGGATCTGTTGATCTACACTTCGCAAATTTTCTTCACATGGTCAAAACCATGTCAGAATCTGGCTCCGCAGTGGAACAAATTGAGTTTTTTATTGTCAATAATCAGAAGGTGCCTCCGTTGCCTGAACAGGAACCTGCTTGGTCCTTTTCTTCATCGTTTGTCGCCGAGGAAATATTTAGTCCCCCAACAGCTGAACTCCAACCTCCGGATGAACCCAGACGCCCCCTCAAGCGTAAGAAGAACCCAGGAATCATTGAAAGCCACCCACCAAATAATCCTGAAACAGCACCTGATCTTGAAACCTCTTACATAAGCCAGGAAGAGATAAAGGTGAATGATATTGCATCTTCATCAGAGCTTAGCAAGCCTGTCGTGTGTGGACCCATGGAAGATACTTCGGTTCCCATCAAGATTGAAGGGGATCATGCCGTGAAAGAGAATCCAACAACAGAACATATACTAGGCATACAGAGTACGATGGAAGTTGATGATGAGCCTGCTTGTTTGGACTTGGAAGCAGGAAGCTCACCAAGTCTGATTGATGAAACTGAGCTAACCGACGTTGATGAGAAACTTGCTGATGTTGCAGAAGATGGAAGCGGGTCAGGAGCTGGCACGCCTGGGAAAGCCACAGTTCACAAGCCAGACGAGCGGTCAAGAACCGGCAGGCTTGGTGAAGCTGCGGTACACCAATACCTTGCCGGGCAGCTGGGACCTAGCAATGTCAAGTGGGTGAATGAAGAGAAGGAATCTGGGCTTCCCTATGACATTGTCATCACGCCCGAGGGTGGCGCGGCAGAGTATGTGGAGGTGAAGGCGACCGTGACTTCAAACAAGGACTGGTTCCACATCACACCCAATGAATGGCAATTCGCGCTGGAGAAAGGGGATTCGTTCAGCATCGCCCATGTCGTGCTGAAAGGCTCAGACAAAGCGAATATAATGATGATGAAGAATCCACAGAAGCTCTGCCACCAGAAGGTCGACGATTTGAATTTTGCTCTTGTTATGTCGAAAAAATATAGAAAACTCAACCAAATCTCAGTTTCGCTGAAGTCCGACTCGAAATCGCCGACCCCCGATGAATCTGCATCTTGATCAAGCCTCACGCACTGATGCCTCCGTGATTTGTGTAACTCTTAGATTTTGTGTATAACTAGTGTAGCAGTGTAGCTCATGTGTAGAGAAGTACTACTAGTGTAGGTGTAGCTCTCTAACCTGTCCCTTTGGCGGATGTTACCTGAACCTGAACGTGTTTAGTGATGGCAATCTAGTGAGTGAATGTCTGTCTCCAGTTTACGATTAGCACGGGCGCTGGTCTGTCAGGTGTCTCTGTCGACGTTCCGCTTCCAGCGCTGAGCATAATTTCCTCTCACTTTCCGAGCTACTCCCTCCGTCTCATAATATAAAAGTGTTTTTAACACAACACTTTTATATTATGGGATGGAGGGAGTGGTATGTATGAGTTAACATGGACGAAGAGGCAAGAGTGTGCGTTTTGATTTTTGACTTACCATGGATGAAGAGGCAAGAGCATGTGTTTTGATTTTTGACTTACCATGAACGAAGAGGCAAGAGCGTGCGTTTTGATTTTTGACCGTGTCCCTTCACTCGTCTATACAGGTAAATGCTCCAGAAATTCATCCATAACTACCTATCGAATAAGGTAGCTTGTGCTTGGATACAACATTGCTTGCGTTGATCAACAGGGCACGTACTGTGTTAAAAAACAAGCCCAGGGAAAAGTCAAATCCCTACTAGGCAAAATATGACCTCGCGTGCAAAACCGTGTTACGGTCATGACATGCGAATAATAACATATTTCTTGCCTGCGCAGAAAATAGCAATTTAATGGCGTAAAGGATAGTTCGTCTTTTAAAAACGTTGTTCACTCGCTCTCTTTCTTGGAAGCGTTGCTACAGTGTGCTATCTCTCCCCTCTTCCCGCGGCCTTGGCTCTGGAGGGAAACCTCTGATCCGCGGGATCAGGCGATGAAGGCGCCTTCACGTCTTCTTCCTCCTTGGGGGCATCGTCTTGGAGCCGGCTACAACTGGAGACCGGTGGTTGGCGGCATCTTCGCCGCGTGGTTTGCTGAGGAGGCTGTTTCGGGGGCATTGATTTCTGTATGGCAACGACGACGGCGTCGAGAGGAGCTTCGGTCGCGGCTCGGGCTTTGGTAGTCGGATTTTCCCGGCGTGTCCGAGGTGCTCTTCCGTGGGTTGCCTGGTTGTTTTGAAGTCGGAGCTGCGGTGGAGCAAGTCCAGGCGGCGACGATGACAGGCACTCAGTGGTCGTTTGCGGTGAGCACGGTCGGCGCAAGTCCTGCATATTTCCCTCCTGATGCTCGTCGTCAAAGTCGGAGCTGTCGGTTGTTTGTGTGTGTGGCCATCTGTTGGCATGTGCCGCCGTGGCTTGTGCAGCTGTCCTGCAGCTCTGTGTTTCATGTTGGTGGCCAGGTTGGCCGGTGGTGCCCATTTTGTGGGCTGGATTGTATCGGTTTTAGCCTGGTTTTTCGTCAATTAACTGGGCAATTCTCCTTCTTCTTAATCAATGAAAATGGCAATTTGCCTCGTTTCAAAATTTAAAAATAAAAAAATAAAATGAAAAATCGTTCCAGATTCTCAGTGCCTTGTTTTAAGTACAGCAACGTCATGATTTTCATTGCAACAAAAATAAAAGGAGCAATGGTTTGATGCAGATAAGGGCATGTCTGCATATGCATGACATATACGTACACGCTACTGTTTCATGACATGAGCTTGAGTGCAGAGCTACGAATTAGAGCCGCCTCTGTGTTAAACGTACGCAAACTGCCTTAATTAATTATACCCGTGCTTAATCAGTCTGGTACGTATGGAGGATTGTGTCAAAAAGGAAAAGGAAAAACCGTAGAGAACACGGTATAACATCCCTTGTGGATGAGCTACACAATGTTCAACTGAATAGTTTATCGATTGACATCGGAAGAAGAGTAACAAGGTTTATCCAGCTCCGGTGAGGGAGGACGATGACGGTGGCATGCTTTTAGCTCGCTTGAGTGTTTGCAGTCGTCGGTAGATGGTCTACAGACCTGGATATAATTTCTATTGATTCTAGTATTCTTTGTAATATCTTGATGTTTGATAAATAGATTGGAATCATCTATAAAAAAATCCACTAAAAACAGAAGAATGGTTAATCCGGATCGAGCTCAAATGCTCTCCGTAAACAGTAAAATCAGAAAAAGGAAATGTAAGCTAAATTTAAAAAAAGGCAACAATTTCTGTTAGAAAAGAAAAAAAGACGGACAATTCTCACAACTTTTGTTAATTAATGAAAATAACGAGTCTTTTGCCTCATTCAAGCTTTTTTACTCCGTAGAGAAAGAAATTATATCATCTGTGGATGAGCTACACAGTGTGCACCACACGTGAAATAATTCTGCATTGGTGATATAATTAATTAGCTAGACAGCTAACTCAAAGCGAGTGAAATCTTTTACATTCTGTTCTGGAAAGAGAATCGCTTTGATAAATCAGAACATTCCAGTTCAAAAGAGCGACAATAATTTCTTTGCAAAAAGGAGAAAGAGAAAGAAGACATCATTATTTTCTAACCAAGCCGCATCCAAACAGTCGGTGAACAGAAAATGTCAAGGAAGCGAAGGCTGGAAGGTCGAAGATAAAGCTGGCTAACAGCTTTGCTTTTCTAAAGATCTTTTCTAGTTGTAATTAGTAGTACACGTGAGAATGGGAATGATCGATTTCTGGGAAACCAGGTAAGGGGATACTGTCAAATAACACCAGCTTTCATGAATAATAGTTTTCTTAGTGATGAAATTATGAGCATATCATCGCATAAAAGTAGTTGATTCTTGAACGTGCCCTTGATTTTGCTCACCGCCAATCTCAGTTCTCAACTACTCACGGTTGTTGCAAAACACGATTACAGTGCGACAGGTAATAACAAAATTAGTAGCAAAATTTGGCGCGGAAACCAAATTCGGCTCTAGGGAGCATATGCCCATGCGCGCCAAAAAGCCATTTTTGCAAATGTGAAAAAAGTATGGAAAAAAAATTAAACATGCATATTTTTATGTCCAAAACTCCAAATGTTCTTGTGTAAAGCCCAAGCATTTCGGTATGTGAAAAGAAAAGCCTAAAACGGGACTCAAACGTCAGGGCTGACCGCAACCCTCATATCTAACTCAAATATGAGGCGGATATGGGGACGCCCGGACGCGTCCCCACGTAGGGCTGAGGATGGGGTCCCACGCGGAATCGCCCAGAAACCCGGCAGTCCAACGGACGTCTTCTCCGTCGCCGCGATGTGAAGGTCGTGTGGCACGCTCCGGCTCGCTGCCCGAGGTAAAAATCCGGCTATTTAAGCCGTCCGCCGTCTCCCAACCCTAGCCCATCCGCCTCCTTCCTCTCTGCGCTGCAACCCGAACCAATGTGTCGAAGGTGCCGGCGGAGCTGCAGCTGCCGCCCATGTACCCGGAGCTGGCACGGAGATAGTCGACATCTCCGACGAGGAGTAATTTTAGGTAATCTACATAGTATGTAGGTTTTTTCTTTGCATGCTTTTGTATGGATTTAAAAAATTTAGTATGAAGTGTTCAGATGTAGTTTTGTAAATTTGAGAAGTGATCGGTCACTCAACGTTTGAAGGGTCATATTTGTCATATTTGAGGATGAAGGCGCGAAGCATCCGTGAGTTGCTCGCGAAAACAAATACCAGTCAACAGTCAAAGCTACGGAGCAAAATCAGCAGAGAATCAGCAAGCGCGTCCGAAAAAATCAAGCTATAAGACCACCAGCTCGCAATTAATTAAGTGTAGCCATGCATGCATGCTTGTCATGCTCGCAACTTCCTAGTTGGTGCGCTCCCTGTTAAAAATGATACTGTTCGCTTCGCAAAAAAAATATAAAAAATTGATACTGTTCGTTCGCGTGGACCAAACGTATCTTTTAGCGGGGGACACCGGACGAAATTTCGTACTGGACATTTCGCGGCTTATGTTCGTACTGGACACCGATCTGATCTGATCATATCAGATTCAGGTGACCATTTGCATGCATCTTTTTTTAGAGAAAAACCATTTGCATGCATGCAGTCTACAGCAGAGTAATGCTACACGTACAAACGAGTTACTCCCTCCGTCACGGTTTAGAAGGCGCGCTTGGAAATTCTTTGGGATCTAGGTGGTTATCTATTGGTTGTGGGATGGACTAAAAAATAACATTCACACTACGTATGCATATAGAAATAGTATATCGGAGTACTAATTAGCTACTAAAAATAAATGCAATGCGCCTTAAACCTTGTCTATTGTGGAAACGCACGCAAATTTAACTGTGCCTTCTAAACTGTGACGGGGGAAGTACAAGCTTTTATAAAAAAAGGTTAATTTGATTGGTCAATAGGTGGTAAGGCGGCCCACCCCCTGAAAATCAGGGAGGGCAGGTTTATGATTGGTTAGTAAATAAAAAAATTCTAGGCTGCGTGTAATTGCGTGTAACTCTTTGTATGTTTAGCATTATTGGTCTACATCATCTCGAAGAATGTATACAGCACGGGGCTAATATGGGCAGTATATACGGGCTGACCGACGCTGCGACGCTCCCTCATTTACAGTGGCGCGGTATGTACTTTTCACCTACCTCTTCTATTTTATTTGAGAGCTATTTAATTCCACCTCGTTTTAGTTTTGAAGAAGACAGGAATGAGTTAGTGCCAACTTGCTACCGATGATGGATTAGTAGCACCAAACGTACTGCCAGTCGCCCGTTGGATCAGAGAGACCGGCATGGCAATGCCAATGGCATGGATGGTTTCAATGCCCGGTCCCTATAAATACACCGGACAACAGAGCAAACCATAGCGAGCGCGTGCCCTTGCCCATTCCGGCACATAGCAACGGACATTCCCTAGCCAAGGCCACACCATCCTCTCCTCAGCTTGCTAGCCGTAGGCCATGAGCGGTGGTGGCGCAGCAATGGAGTCGTCGTTGCTATGCGCGAAACAGCTTCTCCTCTGCTGCCTCTTCCTCTTCCTGTGGGCGCTCGCCGCCGTCGCCGAGGCCAAGACGGTGCACGAGCAATGGGACATCAGCTACCAGTTCACGCACTCGGACTGCGTGCGCAAGCTGGCCGTCACCATCAACGGCGGCACCCCGGGCCCCACCATCCGCGCCGTGCAGGGCGACACCGTGGTGGTCACCGTCAAGAACCTGCTGATGACGGAAAACGTGGCGATCCACTGGCACGGCATCCGGCAGCTGGGCACGCCGTGGGCGGACGGCACGGAGGGCGTCACGCAGTGCCCGATCCTCCCGGGGGACACCTTCGAGTACAGGTTCGTGGTGGACCGCCCCGGCACCTACATGTACCACGCGCACTACGGCATGCAGCGCTCGGCCGGGCTCAACGGCATGATCGTCGTCGCGGCCGCGCCCGGCAGCGCCGACGCCGAGCCGTTCGCGTACGACGGCGGCGAGCACGAGGTCCTCCTCAACGACTGGTGGCACAAGAGCACCTACGAGCAGGCCGCGGGGCTCGCCGCCGTCCCCATCGTGTGGGTCGGCGAGCCCCAGTCGCTGCTCATCAACGGCCGCGGCAGGTACAACTGCTCGGCCATGGCGTCCGACGCCGCCGCCGCCTGCAACGCGACGCACCCGGAGTGCGCCCCGCAGGTGTTCGCCGTGGTGCCCGGCAGGACGTACCGCTTCCGCATCGCCAGCGTCACCTCCCTCTCCGCCCTCAACTTCGAGATCGAGGTAAATTCAATCGTTGACGGTGTTCAAGGTTTCTTTCTTCAGCACGTACTGTAGCTGCACGTACGTAAGTTGGTCTTGGTTCTGTCTGACTGCTTCGTTTGGGAGGTGTGCACATGGAGACGTAGTACGTGTGAGTGAAAATAACAATACGAACGTATAGCCGGCAAAGGCGACCAGGGACATGTGGATGCATGTGCGCGCATGCAGGCCGACAAGAGAGATCGGGGCAGACCACGGTCAGATATTCACATTGCACCGAGGAGGATCTGATTTTCGATGCCCTCCGCCACCTTCTTGTTGCTGCCAGCTTGCCACTGCTACCATTAGTGGTAATAGTATACTCCGGGTAGTATCTTTGCTTAGCCGGCAATCAAGGCCGGCCGGCTGTAACATGAAGCCGTGTTTCGGGCGAGCTTCCCTCCAAGCAAGTTATCGCCGGCCGGCCGTTGATCTGGATTGTAGTAACAACAAATATAAAATCTTCAAGAGATCGTCATGGGAGCATGCATCTCTGTGTAGTACTTATCTGCATGCACTTGGACCTCCATCTACGATACATAAGCCTCTCCATGGACTAGTTTAGTACTGATTCCAAAATGGATGCAAGTGGAAACCTCAAGATCCGGAAACATATGCTTTAGTTGATCGACCTTCTTCTCTGTTTGGCTGTACCGCCAGAGTCAAATGGGCAGGTAGAAGCTGAGAGGGTGTTTGTTTCCAGGGACTTATTGGTTTAGGGACTTAAAAAAGTCCCTATAAGTCCCATCTAAATCAAACAGGAGGGACTTATAGGGACTTAAAGTGGGCATTTGGGATTTATGAAATAAGACTCTCAAAAAAGGACTTATAAAGCCTTTTAGTTGTAATATGGTCTTATAGAGACTTATAAGTTTCAGAAACCAAACAGGTAAGGACTTTTTAAGGACTTGAGACTTATAAGTTGGGACTAAAAAAATCTTAGAACTTACGAACCAAACATGGCCTGAGTCATTTCGCAGAAACCACCTGGCTAGCCAGCCAGTAGCATTTGTAAACCACGTCGAAGTCCAGGACTTGAGACACGTACGTACGTCGTCGCTCGAAACAAAACAACAACTAAGACATTGCACCTAATGGTCCAAGGATCCTTGTCAGATATTGACTTGCATCCACTTCGAGCCTAGACGTTTCAGACGTTCTCATCTACCCATATAGAGCTAGCGGCCAGCGTAAACACTGTATATAGGTGGTACCCAGTACCCATCACCATGCAACATAATGAGTGCGCGCGTGTCTGGATCGATATATGGACGTGGACTAGAAGTAACCGCGTAGCACTGTGTCTATCCACCGCTAACCTCCAAGTAGGATGAACTGGATCGATCCACTGACCACCCACATGCATGTAACGTCTAGTTCTAGTTGGCCACTACACTCCCTCCGTCTCATAATACAAGAATATTTTTGACACAAAAAACACTCTTACAATATGGGACAGAAGAATTATACATTTGAGTAGTATAGCTAACATGCAACTTGTGTATGTAGTACGGTATGTACCGCGACAAGCAACACATGCAGACTCCTGGCTAGTCAATGACCTATATCTTGTTACGCATATCACGTAGGAAGGCCTATCTTGTTGCGCGTATCACGTAGGTTCAGTTTAACAACATAATCCACTCGTTAGCGTGAGGAAGATGCAGATAGGATTAAGATCATTTCCCAGTAACGTACACATGCCTACGCACGCTTCTTAGCCCTGTGGTGTTTATCTATTCTCATTCCACATACACGTCAGAGCTGGGGCTCAAATGATCGATCGATTGATCCCGATCACTTAGAAATCGTTGATTGGAGGGGTTGGTTGGAGTACAGATATCATTCAACTATTTAATTATATATGTTAGGTTCCACAGATAATTATACTAGTATAATGTTAGCTGGTTGATTTGGATGAAAGCTAGCTAGCGGCCACGTCTATATCGCGCACAGCACAATGTTCCAGTCCAGCGTTGGGAACAGTACTGCTCAACAAACCCAACATTTATCTTCTGCCCTGCCATGCCGCTCTCCAATCTTTGAAACGGAATTAACAAGTTGACGACGATGTGAAAGCGCAAGGGCGAAGGCAACATGTATGTATACTTAACCTAATAAAGGTGTCTCACCGTCATGACATTTCGAGGAACAAGGTGTGACAGGGAAATCATGAGCAAATACGCTAGCAAACATAGGAAACGCCAAGGAAATTGCTGCCGTACGTCGAGATCGTCCAAAACTCACCCCATATATATATGCCATTGCAATGGAGAATGGAGATTCGCTAGCTAATTCTTTTTGTCACACTTTACCCGTTTGCGTAAACAACGTTTTTGCCTATTTGTGCGCTTGTATTTTCGATAGCATAGTTAATCGGTGCTGCTAAATCTCAGTCAACTTAGACTTCACGAAATCTAAGTCGACATGTTAACCGTTGGATCGTTTCTTGCGTCAGGATTCGCGCATGGGGTTTGTTTTGTCTTGATTGGCCTGTGTAGGGCGTGCGGCCGGCCTGCTTTCATTTGTTTGTCTGTTTTCGGCCTTTTTCTGGTGTCGGGTGCTTAGCTTGGGCGGTGGGCTGTGGCAGGTGTTTAGCTGCCATTTTTTGTCGTTATTTTTTTGTTGGGCTGCGACATTGTTTACACGGATCGGAAGACGGAGAGGGGCCGGCAGATGCATGTGCTCCTTTTCCACGAGCGATGAATTAAGTTATCTCCTTCACCCCTTTTGTTTGGTCTTTTTTTTTTCTCTTTTGTATATTTTCATTCATTCACTGATACCCATAGATATGGGAGTATTTTTTCAATTCCAGTAGTATGGATCAAATAGAGTTTTCCAGTAGCAGATATAACTAGCAGAAATTCTTCGTAGTTTAGATCTAGGTGTTTTTTTTGTTCTTTTGTGTTCTTATTCAACTAGCTCTTTAATTTTGCTCGCAAAAAAAGTAGGGGGTTACATTTTTGTGTTTTTTAGCATTTTTTTGGACATATCTTTGCACCTTGCATGGTTGCAATTGTCTTCCAACACGAATTGCAACCATATCCTGCTCGCAAAATTGCATGCCTCCCAACACGAATGCAACTGAACTTTGTTTTTGTTAGAGGGGCTGGGAGAGGTGGGGGCAATTGCATGTGTACACTACACATGCAATTGCATGTCTTCTAACACGGATGCAACTTGACTTTATTTTGTCGGAGGGGTGGCGGGAGGGGGAATTGTTGCATGTGTATATTAGGCATGCATTTGCAACCATCAACCCAGACTGCAATTGCATGTCTTCCAACGCGGA